>NC_051446.1:26873864-26941323 GCF_001649575.2 Kryptolebias marmoratus
AAATCTAACCACTTATTTAACTCTATCAGAGAAAATTTCAATTTAAGGCTACTCCAGAGGTCTCTCTGGTCAGTCCTTTCAACCATTAATGAGAATGGATACCAATGTTTAATATAAACCAACTTAACAGAAGAACAAGCATTTCAATTTTATATCAACCACTGGGGATATAAATGGAGGTGAGCTCTTGAGTGACATGTGCCGGACCGTGCCCTGCCTTTGGCTCCCTATACCAAACTGTTTCAAGTCCATTTTACAGATTCAGGGGGATGCCATCGTGATACTAAACCCACACCTAACCTTAAAACCTTTTTTTTGGAAAAAAAAAAAAACCTTAAAACCTTTTTTTTGGAAAAAAAAAAAAAAACCTTAAAACCTTTTTTTTTGGAAAAAAAAAAAAAAAACAACCTTAAAACCTTTTTTTTGGAACAAAAAAAAAACAAAAAAAACCTTTAAAACCATAACTTATAAAAACCCATAGAAAAGCTTTAAAACCCGAAAAACCCTTTACCTTTGAAACCCTAACCATAAAAAAGCTTTACAACCTTTAAAACTGTAAAACTATAAAAAAAAACCTGTTAAAAAAAATTATAAAACTAAAAAAAAAGCTGATAAACCGTAAAAAAATTTTAACCATAAAAAGCCTTTACAACCTTTTAAACCATAACCTATGAAAAACCATCAAAAACCTTTAAAACCATAAAGCTTTACAACCCTTCAAAACAAACTTTAAAACCCTAACCATAAAAACCCATAGAAAAGTTTTAAAACCGTACAAAAAGCTTTAAAACTTTTACAACCATTAAAACCCTAAAATACCTATACAACCATAAAAAACCTTTAAAAACCTTTAAAAGCATTAACAACATAGCAAACAGTGAAAGCATGGTGAGCATTTGAAAGAATGTAAAAGCATAGCAAGCTTTTAAAAAGCAAAGATTTAAGCATAATGACGATTTAAAAGCATAGCAAATATTTAAAAGCATAACCATTTAAAATCATAATGACCATTTAAAAGCATTTTAAAAACATAGAAAGCATTTAAAAGCATACCAAACATTTAAAAAGCGAACATGTTAAAGCTTTGAAAAACATAGCTATGCTTTCAAATGTTTGCCAACATTTAGAAGCATAATGACCGTTTAATAGTATAACAAGCATTTTGAAAACCACATTCAAAAGCATAGCAAACATTGGAAAGCGTAGCAAACATTGGAAAGCGTAGCAAACATTGAAAAAGCGTACATGTTAAAGCTTTGAAAGAAACGGCAAACTTTTGAAAGCATAGCCAACACTTAGAAGCATAATTACCATTTAAAAGCATAGCGAGCATTTCGAAAACAGCATTTAAAAGCGTAGCAAACATTGGAAAGCGTAGCAAACATTGGAAAGCATGTAAAACCATTGTCAGCATTTAAAAACAAAAAAGCAAACATTTAAATGCATAAAGAGCATTTAAAACCGTAGGTCATTTAAAAGCTTTTGCCTGCATTTAAACACAGATAGATTAAAATCACCCCTTACCTTTGCTGCTTCAGAGTCTCAAGGAGTAACTGAGCCAATTCATCATGCATATATACCTCCCTGTCCTCTCTGGGGTTGGAGGGTGTTGCTGCAAAGGACTTCTGATTTTCGCCACACAGGTGTTGAAAATCAGGCAATTAAAATGTTCTTTTAAAGTCACAAAAGGGCAATTGACAAAAGTCACAGTAGGTGGCAGCATGCACCTAGATGTTGTTTGCGATCCACCATAATAAAAAAGAAGAAGAAGACAAAATGTCACAAATCACGTGTTTCACATATCAGACAATAAATGTAGCAATGAATTTGAAATCCATGTCATAAACCTAAAGTCTACTAACCCCACAAATACCAACCTCTAAGTTGTAAATCTAACCCAGATATGTATTAGGCCACAGCCTCACCCCTCAGAAGCCCCTATTGAATTCATATGTGGAATAAATTTGTCAGGTCAATATGCTGGAGTTTCTTTTTCATACATTAAAGGTGAAGCTCAAACATAAGAATGGTTATAACTTTAGAAATAAAGTGACATATTGGAAAAGCTGTAGGCTGACAAAAGAAGCTGAATTACCAAGACTGATAGTTGTGTGATTGTTCTCATCGAAACTTGGATTTATGACAACATTCCTATGTTAATGAGAATCTCTTTAAAGCTGCAGAGGTACAAATATATATTTTAGATAGTTCAAAAGGTAAAATCTTTTTCTTTTAATGCACCTGTGTTTGCTCACTTAGCTGTACAAAGTATTTACAGAGAAAGCTTTTTCCAACTCATCAGAAGGGGTATGTATATATGTTAAGCAGTCAGTGGTTGTTTTTTTATTTGTTTCATGATTTTTTTTCCCATTATGCAACATGTCTAAAGTCTAATTCAGCTGGTTTAAATTATGCAGGACCCATCACATGAAGCAGCATTATATTACACTTATTTAAGTATAGCTGTTAGAGCCTAAAAATTTATCTCAAGTCATTGCTATTCTTCTAAAAGTTTCCTGTCTCTTATATTTTTATTTAGCCATGGATGTACAGGCCATTGGTTTTTTGAAGAAGAAAGGTGCTCTGTTGCCCCACTTGTTTAAAAAAAAAAGCACTCCAGACTTCACCTCTGGTGGGAATAAATCTGTACTTTGTTGTTCTGGCATTTAAATCCTTTGGCTGGGTAGTCGCCAAAGGTGCACTTCATCACATTATTCAACTGCAAAGCCAGCCTACCTTTTCACGTCGACCATTTCGGCTCTGTTACTACCTTGGTTTGTGGCCCAAAGGAGCAGTCCCAGCCTGAGATGTCTTGTGAAAGAGCCTTGTGAGAAATGAAGAGGTACTACAATAGATCCTTGTGGATAGGGTTAGGGTTCCCCTAACCCCAGGGGAGGTCAGCAGAGGAAGAAATTAATTATTGATGCAAACACAAAAAATTTCAGTCACCGGAGAAATCAAATGAAAAAAAACTGGATAAATTCTGCTCTCCAGCACCTCTTGCAGTCAGATTTGGAGCAAAACTCCAGCTCTACTCTTTTTTTCCCTTATCTCCCTACATAATTTTTACACCGAGGGGCTTGCATGCATTGGTCTGGACCTTTTTTCTTTTCTCTTTTACTGCCAGGGCACACTTTTTTTCCCCACGAGCAGCCCCCTCTGCTGGCGCCACAGCAACAAAACAAAAAAATACATTTTCCCTTCATATGTGTCAAAACCAGGTGGGTTACAACATTTTGTGATAAAAGCAGTATGATGACTCCATCTGCTTTTTTGTTGTTATTGTTGTTGAACTAAACTTGGAACAGGTTCAAAAATATTTGAGATGTTCCTCCATGCACTAATGCTAATGCTAATTGAGATCTTATTGATAATATTCCATAAATCTTTCAAAGTATTTTAAACAATGTTTTTATAGAGTTATGTGGACAAAAATGTCCCCTCTAGTTCTGGGGTTTTCTGTATCAGGACATAATAAAACTGATCTGGTCTTTATCAGGTTCTAAAATAATTCCAATTTAACCTCATGTGAACAAAACCACCCAACAGGTTCCACCATGTCTTTATTTATTAAACAAAACCAAAAGTTAAATCTGGGAGTAAAAAACTGGTTAAAGCCTCACTGCTTCCTCAGGATCAGGAGCAGCTGATGAACTGATCATCAGGAGGTTCTGCTGCTCTGGGGCTACAGGTGTGTGTTAACACAACGCCAAGGTAGAAAGACATCAGCAATAACCTCAGAGAAGCAGCTGCTGCTGCCCATCAATCTGGGAATGGTCAAAGGTCATTTCCAAACTACCTGGAGTCCATCGTTCTACAAAATCACAAGAGGAAACATTAAAGACAGTAGCTGATCCTCCCAGGAGTGGACATCCCATCAACTTCGCCCCGAAGGTCAGACCATTCAGAGAAATGAGCTGCATCGCAGACTCCAACCTGCTAACTGAGGCCTGTAAAGGTTAAATGTCATGACAGGACAATCAGAAAGACTGAACAAGTACGGCTTGTTTGACGGGCTGCAGCAGAAAGCCTCTTCTCTCTAAAAACAACATGGCAGCTACACTTAGGTTCATCTGAAGGAAACACAAGACTTCTGGCTGATACTGAACCTCAAATCCTGTGGAAGGTGCAAGGCTGAAACCAGTTTTTCACTTACAGTTTTAACATTTTGTTTCTGTTTAATAAATAATGGAATATGCTACGTGTTTCTGGGGTTAGTTTGAATAGTATTAGAAGCTGGTAAAGACTAGATCAGTTTATTATGTCCTAATAAGTAAAAACCCAAGAACTGAAAGAGGTGGACTTCCTGTTTACCAGGACTGTAGTTTTTGTTTCTGATAACAAATATATAAAAATATATGCAATATTTAAAAAAAATAAAGAAAAAATGTGATTCTGATTTCATCTGATTTTTGATACCACTGAAACTATCTCCCAGTTTGAACTCTGCAGATAGAAAAGTGAAAATGACTGATGGTTGTTGATCTCTCACAGTTTGTGTAATGATGGTGTTTGTCCAGCAGAGGGAGGCAGAGATCACATAGCTCAGTTCTTCATCACACTGAGGGATGCTGGGAGGAGGAAGAAGAGCAAGAAGAGGAGATGACACTAGCAGAGACTGAAGGGATGCTAACAGCACAGACACACAAATACTTTTGACAGGACACACACATCAGATACACAATCAGACAGGTAGTGAGGCAGCACACACAGCTTAACATAGACACTGGAACACACACCAACACACACTGAGCTGCAGAGAGGCTAGCTGCTAGTAGCATGCTGCACAGAGGCTGATCTACACACATACACAATGATGAGGCATCCGAGGCTTCCTGTTGGATGGTGAGTTCTTTATCTGTGTGTGATGTGAGGATGACAGTTGTTTCCATGGAGACAGTCAGACTGTTTTTTTTAATCACACATGCTCAGGTTCAGGTGGATCAGGAGATCTGATCAGACTGCAGAGATACCACAGCTTTGTCTGTGTGTCTCTGTTTAGTCACAATTCAGGTTGACATACAGCTCACAAAGGGGCGGAGCCAACAGCAAGTGGTGATGTCAAAACGAGGAGCAGGGGGGCGGGGCAAAGGAGAACGACCAGACGTCATGGCAACACTTCAGGCAGCCAATGAGGAGCTGAGAGCCAAACTGACGGAGATTCAAATTGAACTACAACAGGAAAAGAACAAGGTAAGAACTACAAAACACAGACACCCACTATGATACCTTCACTAGAACCACCAGTCTCATGGTTCTGATTGTACTGCTGTTGGACCGAACCAGGTGAGCCGTCTGGAGAGGGAGAAAAGCCAAGAGCTGAAGGCAGAGCATCATCGAGCTACAGTTGCTGTGACCGAGCTGAAGACCAAACTTCATGAAGAAAAGCTGAAGGAGCTGTCAGTTACCAGGGAGACATTACTACGACAACATGAGATGGAGCTGATGAGGGTCATCAAGATCAAAGATGGAGAAATCCAACGACTGAATGGACTGGTCCAAACGCTGAGAGACGGATCAACAGACAAGGTGAAGAACCCATCTGTCCATCCATCCATCCACCTATTCTTCATTCCAACATGCATACATCTATCTATCTTTTATCTGACATCCATCCAAAAGCTGAGAGACAGGTCATTTGACAATGTTAGGAACCCATCTGTTCAAATATCCATCAAGCAATTCATCCAGCCCTATTTAATTGTTTCTTATCTTGTTGCTTTGTAATGGTTCCTGTGATTGGTTTTGTTTGGACCGGTCTTAAATTTGTTCAAACCTATCCCATATGACCAGTCTGATCAAGATCTGTTGTTCCTCATCAGCTTCAACAGTCATTATAAACCATAACTTCCTGTATCATTTTAAGGTTCAGAAGTTCAGATATGAAGGTTAGACTGAATTTCAGTCCTTTGACTGTTCAGGTGAGGGCTGCCCTGATGGTTGAGGTGGAGGAGGCAAGGAAAACCTGGGAGGCAGAGCGTTGTCGCCTCCAGCAAGAGGTTCAGGATCTGCGAGGAGCAAAGAAGAATGCAGACGAAGCTCTAGCATCAGCTCAGCAGGCCTGCCAGGCCCGAGCAGCTGAGCTCAGATCAGCTCATCACCAGCACCAGGAGGAGCTCAATAGGACCAAGAGAGATTGTGAGAGGGAGATCCGCCGACTGGTAGGAGGCGCAGTCACAAAAAGACACCTGTCACCTGTTTTTTACAGTACCAACACAAAGATAACCTTAATTGAAAATCGACTCAAAAGGTACCACAGGTTGAGACTAAAGTAAGAAATTGTGATCTCAGTATTTCTCACAACTCCTAACAGATTCTGGAGAAACTCTCTCCAAAACCAGGGGAGTCTTTCTTTTAAAGCGTTTGTAGTTTATAACAATAATAATTAAATTATGGTTCTTTTAAAAAAATACCTAAATCTTCCAACAGCAGTGCAAGTTCTAGTTTGCATCACTAAGACATAATAAAAATCACACATTTAATAATAGAATTTATATATTTATTTGTTTCTACCAACATTAAAGAGACTATGCAGAAAATCCCAGAACACATCTAAAGACTTTAACCGTAATTTTGTTAAATAAAAGTGTTGCCGTCAAAAAAAAAACAAAAAAAAACAATCTAACTTCATATGAACAAAAACTGCATTCATCAGAATCATCAGAACCATTGTTGGTCTGACACACAAAGGTCCAATAGAACTGAGCTGAATAATAAGATTGAGAGAGAGAGGGAGAGACCAACACAGACTGGTATCACACACACACACACACCTCTCTCTCTCTCTCACACACACACACACTTACACCTTAAAGACTGTACCACTTCACCAACATCAGGAATAAGTTATCTGGAGTTTATCCTGTTTCAGAAATCAGTGAAACATCTGCGTCTTCAGAAGCTTTGGCCTAAAGGATTGGTGACCTGAACTTGATGAACTTTGATCTAGACATCTGGATTGCAGTTTAAACATCTGGACTCTGGTCCAAGCATATAGTAGTAGTAAAAGCATGCAGACTTTCTGAAAACATCTGGACATTAGACTATTGAAAAAACATATGTAATGTAGTTTAAACAGCTGGACTGTAGTTTAAATATCTGAACTGTAGTTAAAAACATCTGGACTTTGGTTAAAACACAGTCTAGACTGAAATAAAAACATTTGAACTATAGTTGAAACATCTGGACCCCTCACCTGTCTGCATATTTAACCCCAACCATTAAATTTGTGTATTTAACCCCACCCTTCACCTGTCTGTCATAATTGCCCCATCCCTCACCTGCCTGTCTTTATGACCCCACCCCTCACCTGTTTGTCTGAATTACCCCATCCCTCACCTGTCTTTATAATTAAGCATCATCTGACATGTTTGTCTGTCTCTCATCTGTGCAGATGGATGAGATAAAACTGAAGGACAGAGCTGTCAGTGTTTTGGATAAAGCCTTGGGGTTGCAGGCTGGACACGCCCACCGCCTCCAGCTCCAGACTCAGGCTGCTGAGCAACAAATTGCAGCCTTGAGAGATGCACAAAGGGTGGGGCTTAACCATCTTGTGTCTAACTCTACTCCTAACAATGCAGCTCTCATTGTAAGCCCCGCCTCTTCCTGCTTGTTCAAATTGCATGAGAATAAGTAACCTCACCTCTCATTTGTTTTATGTTCCAGTTTCTTTGAACTTGTATATTATTGGTGGACATTACATATTTCCTTAAAGGTAAAATTCAGTTCAGCATATTAAAACACCTCAAAACTCTAGGAACCACAACTAAACCTGCAATTGGACAGCAAAGTGCTCTGTTAGGAAAATATGGAACAATAAGATCTTTAATATCAGATGGAGCTTGGTTGTTGAGAGCTTTGGATGTTAGGAGGAAGATCTTAAATTCTCTGAATCTGACAGGAAGCTGATGGAGAGAAGCTGAAACTGGAGAAATCTGATCTCTGATCAGAACTCTGGCAGCAGCAGTTTGGGTCAACTGAAGACTTTTAAAGAGTTTTTGGACTCCCAGATAATAAAGAGTTCCAACAGTCCAGCCTGGAGGTGATAAATGCATGGAGCAGCTTTTCTGCATCCTTTTCAGATGAGATGTTTCTAATTTCAGTGATATTGTTTAGGTGGAGGAAAGCAGTCCTGGTAACATTTTCAATGTGGGGTTAAAAGACATCCTGATCCTAAATAACACCAAGGTTCTTTACTTCAGAACTGGAGGCCAAATGAATGCCATCCACAGGAAGAGAAAGGCTGCAAAGTTTGTTCCTAAGGTGCTCAAGTCCAAAAACCACAACCTCTATCTGAGTTTAAAAGCAGAAAAAATTAAGAGTCATTAAAGGTTTTTATGTCTTTAAGACATGTTAGTAGTCTAAGTAACTGATTTGATTAATCAGGTCTCATGAATAAATATAAGTGAGTATCATCATCATAACAATGAAACTTTGTCCCCTACTATCTAATAATTTTACCTAATAGAAGAATAAATAAAGATTATTGGTCCAAAGCACTCAACCCTGAGGACCTTCATAACGCTTAATTCAGATTAGGGTTAGGGTCATTTATAAATCTAATTTATAAATGATGTAAACAACAGATGTGTTTTATAATACTCTTTACATTCAGACTTCAAAATCTGTGATATTTTTTATAAAGGCTGCTGCAAACACAAGCTGTTTCAAGCTGATTTTATAAACACCAGCTGATGATATCAAAACATTCAACAACAAATAAGAAAGTCTAGAAGCTACACTAGTTGTTAGCTTTTAAATATGATGTTCACAAAGTTTTAGTTGGTCTGCCTTTAGCCACTGATTTAAGATTTTCCAGCTCAGTTGGCTGTGATATCTGCTTTGCGATTGGTACTTGACATTTTTCCTCTGTTTTCATGTCCTTCTGAACTTCCTGAAGCTTTAATCAATACATGGTCATGTGTTGTGTGCAGTCTCAAGAGGACCGTGATACTCGAAGGTTTCAGCTAAAGATTGCTGAGCTCAGTGCAGTCATTAGGAAACTGGAAGACCGCAATGCTCTGCTGTCTGAAGAACGAAATGAACTGGTATTTATAGCTACATACTCCTACTATAACGCTAACAAACTCGACGTCAGCCATGACATCAGCCATAGAGCATGGAGAATGGAGAAAGAAGCAAAGTCTTCATTCAAGCTAAGTTAAAGCTAGCCAAACAAGGGCCAGTTTTGGGGGGGGGGGGGTTTGGTTTTGTTTTGTTTTTTAAAGGCTAATACCACAACATTTTCCTAAAACCTACATACAGTACACTAAATTAGTTAATATTAAACTTCCATGCTTGACACCATTTGGTTAGTTTGTCAATGTTTTCTCAGCCGAACAATGTTTGTTTTACTCCTCCGATGTATGATAGACCTTTTTTATGTTGATGGTACTGAGGCTGCGTTTTTATCAGTCTGCCTGATAAGTGTGTCTAATCAGTCAAAATGTTTACTCAACTTCTGGATTGATGCATTGGCAGCTTCAGCATCATCAACAAATATAGTCTCTCTGCTCAGTACACACAGTATTACAGATGTGGTTCAGCTGAAAAAAGTAGCATCAAACTAAACAAACATTGTCATGTAATGTAATGTTCTTCCACACCAGTGAGTCATTTTTGAAAAAGTTGTTTTATGAGCCTAAAAACAAAAGACTCGCATGTGTTTGCTTAGACATTAAACTAGCCTGGATAAAGACTTTTGCCTCTTTATCCAAACTCTGTGCTCCATGACTGATGTCACAGCTAAATAGGTACTAACTACTGATAATTATTATGCAGAATACCACTTAAAAACTGACTGGACTATTCCTTTAAATTTACAGAGTTTTCTGTCAGCCAAAACTGGTCACTTTCAGTGACAAGGACCTCACTGAAACCTCAAAAATAGGGCAGGAATGGATACTGTGAGTGGAGACAAACATCTGTCTCCTCCTCCTAACGGTTTTGATTTAATTGACTTCACTAAAAGCCATAGCTAGTAAAACAGAAGATGGTTAACTCAAAGCCATAAAGCTCATTTACCCAATCAGAAGTGAAATTCTTCTGTTTGTCATCTAGACAGAGATGTTCATCTCTTCAAATTTGAATTTGCTAATTGGAAGTCCAGCCCTGCCAACAACTAGCCCTACCCATGTGACCTGCAGCCAGGCGTTATTGACTTTGGTGGCTTTCGTTCACTTTGGACTTTTATGCCAGAGTTCCTACAACTGCTAGATGATACTGTGACTTCAAAGAAAGATGAACAAATAAATTCATGAATATTTTGTTCAGAATAACTCTCTTCTCTGGCTGTATTTTTCCTTATCTTACTGTTTTTTTCTTTTCATTGTGGGGAGGGGTTTTGTTCTGTTTTTAATGTATTTAATTGATCTTTCTTACTTCAGCTGAAGCGTCTGAGAGAGGCAGAGAGTCAGTTTCTTCCGCTTTTGGACAAAAATAAACGTTTGAGCAGAAAAAATGAAGAGCTGGCTCTTGCTCTGCGTCGCCTTGATAACAAACTTCGCTTTGTTACCCAGGAGAATCTGGAGATGGCAACTATGGTAACACATCAACAAAACATAGTCAAATCAGTTACACATGAACTTTAAAGGACAAGCAAGTTTCCATCTCATTCAACCAGCAAAGTTCAGTAACTCATTTTCACCAGCAGGTGGCACCATTCACATAGAACACATTATATGATTTCCTGAGAGCTAGGGTTCTAGTGTCATCAATAGGAAATCTAATAGATAAATGTCATGATTCCTCTGAAACATGTATTGTCCCTGGCAGTGTTACCATGGTAACATCAGCCTCTGTTCTGGTCCACAGAGGAGACCCAGTTCATTAAATGACCTGGATCGCAGCCACTCCATCAGTTACCATGGTTATGGCCAAGATGAGAGAGAGATGGAGTTCCTTCGGTTACAAGTGGTGGAGCAGCAGCACATCATTGATGACCTATCCAAGGTACTACTGCTACTATAGTACCAATACTACAGGTTTAACAACCTTATAGTAAAGGTACTAGGCTTGTAACAACCTATAGTATCAGTACTACATGCCTAACAACCCTATAATATCTGTACTACAACTACAACAATCGTACAAGGGCAGAACTTTAGCTGTAAAAGTCCTACAGCTGCAACATCTCTATCTATAGTACTATGCTTTACAGCTGTAAGAACTCTATAGTACCAATACTACAGCTGTGAGAACAAACTGCATATCAGGATGTGTATTGACCTTTATTAAAATCACACGTTGTGTTTTCAGGCTCTGGAAACAGCAGGTTATGTAAAGAATGTTATTGTAAGTATTAAAAAGCGCTTCCACCACTACTACAACTACAACTCTGAGTTATTTACTTTGATTACATGTGGAGTCAGAAGATAAAACATCTTTTTTATTGTCTCAGACAGTCAGTACTGCAGTACAGACAACTGATGAGATTTAGAATCAGAACCATGGATAAACTCAATGAGCAGTTTGTTTTTGTTTTCAGGAGCGAGACATGTTATTGAGATACAGACGTCAGGAATCTGTGAGACGGAAGAGGACCTTCAGAGCATGCAGGGTGAAGAACACAAGAACTCACCACACTTTGCATTGTTCTCCTCCTACCATCAGAAAAAAACAACAAACAGCATCACTAACCCTACCAACATCAATACTTCCACTGAAATGCTGTTACCAAAAGGGTTACTACTAGTATTGTTATATGTGTTTTACTGTCAGAACCAAGAGTGCATCTAACTGTAGTACAGCCTTGGTTCTTCTGGTACCACTACATGAAAACAACAGAAGATTCAAGTTTGTTGTGAAGAAAGTTCAGATTGTTGGTTACTTTCAATCCACTTGTTTTGTGTACATCCTCTGAATAATCTTACTGTGATCTCAGAACCTCAGTGTGGGCTCAGGGTTGGGCTGGAAAGTTCAGAGCATCCTGGCTCTGCTGTACCGCCTGCTGGTGGCCATCTGAACTACATCATATTTCTGTGTGTGTGTGTGGGGGGGGGGGTGTGTGTAGGTGATAGAGACATACTATGGTTATGATGAGGAGGCATCGGTGGAATCTGACGGATCATCTCTGTCCTTTCATACTGACAGAACTCCAGATACTGAACCTGAAGAGGTAAATATACTTTGATATACTTAGAACCAGAACTGATTCTGGTTCCTTTTGAAGATTCAACTAAAACACCTTTGTGTTCTCAAGAAAATAATTTTCTACCTACCTTCAGACATGATGTTTTTGTACCATCTCAGGGAGACCAAGAAACCCAAAGACACAAATACTGAGCTTCAGAAACACTGACCCCAAGAAACCGATATGTGACTGTTTGTGTTAAACTGGCTTCTGACGGACTCTGTGTTACTCGTTTCACTGGTTTCTAAAAGGCTTTGCCTTACTCGTTTGACTGTTTTTGACAGGGTGTGTTACTAATTTTATCTATTTTCTGACTGGCTTTGTGTTACTTGCTTTATACAGTTTTTTTTCTCAATTAGTTGTGTGTTACTTAATTTAAAGCGCATATATAAAAAACAATGTTGGCCAAAGTGCTTTACAAGGTTATAAAAAAAACTGAAAAACCATCAATAAAAATAAATTCAAAAGACACCCATAAAACCAAGAACGACAATAAGACAATAAAACTGGCTAAAAACAAACTAAAGCAATGAAATGCCACAACCTAACAGATCTGATGGAACTTAAACTGGACTCAAATTAAAAGCCAATATGAAACAGTGAGTTTTCAGGTGGGATTTAAAAGACTGTATAGACTCTGCAGTACAATTGTCAACGGGCAGGTTGTTCCAGAGTTTGAGGCCCGATCCCCTCTGAGCTTTAAATTAGCCCCTGGCTGCACTGAGAGCATCTGACTAGGAGATCTCAGTACTCTTTTAGGATTATAAAAGTCAAGAAGTTCAATTAAATAATTTGTTCCCAAACATTTAAAATATTAAAAGTAAAAGAATCTTTAAATCAATGCAAAAATGAACAGGTAGCTGGTGTATATCTGCTAAAGCTGGGGTGATGTGGTCATGCCTTCTGGTACCTGTTTAAAGATGTGCAGCAGAATTCTGGACTCACTGCAGGCAATGGAGAAATAATTGTTCAAGACCAAAATATAGTGACTTGCTGTAGTCCAATCTAAAGTTGATGAAGGCACCTCCAAATTAGCTGTGTGTTACTGGTTTGATTGCTTTCTAACTGGCTGCATTGGTTTCAGGTGTGTGTACGTGAGGAGGCTGAGCTTCGTTATCGTCAGCTGACCCAGGAGTACCAGGCGTTACAGCGAGCATATGCTCTGCTGGCAGAGACATGTGGAGGAAACTATGATGCTGAAAAGGAGATAAAGGTGAGCTAGCTTTGGAGCAAGGTAGAGAACAGTGTTCCATTTCTTGTAGCTGTGTCTAACAGGCTGCTGGTCGTTGTGTTTCAGACCAGAGAGCAGCTGCTGAATGAAATCAGTCAATATCAGAACAGGATTGCAGATCTGGAGTCATCGCTGAAACAAGAAGGACTGGTAACATCCAGCTGTAGAGTCGCACCTCACAAATAACTATTTCTGTCACATAAAAACAGTCACAGAAGAAACACTCTGCCCTACAGCAACATTTGTTGTATCCAGAGAACCAGAGAAACAGTTTTTAATAAAGAAACAATAAACCGTAAAAACTGAAGCAACATTCATCAATAGAACCAGAATGTTTGGGGTTTTTTTCTTGTCCTATCAGGGCACAAGCAGAAAACATTTGTTTGTCATTGGCACAACCCATATAATCAAGCCTGCTGCTCAACCCACAAATGCATTTTTGTAACAACTGTGCCATCAATTAGGGAGAAATAAACAGAACTTTCTGCGCAAGATTTATTGCCTAGAAGCATTGTTACAACAAAAAATTAATCAGCATATACAATAAGGACATTAATGTTTGGTTAAGTAAAGTTGGAATCACTCTACATAAGAAATAATTAATTTTGTTCTCTAACTTCCTCTTTCACCTAAAGTGATTAATATTTTGGCAGTTCATTAAAATGTGCCAAAAAAAAGCTTCTAAATTGTTTGTCATGTTTTTTTTTTTGGCCTTCTATGGCATCCATACAACATTCATACTGTAACACACAACGTATGTGTGCATCAAAATTCTGGCCATGATAGTGTCGGCTGGCTGTGCATTTCCAACTGTCAGCTCACTTCACCCTAGATTTTAGGAGTGTTGGGTTTTGAGGAGGAGACGGACCCAAAATGCAGACTGGCACAAGGAGCTCAAAAGTAAAAACTGATTTATTAAAAACAAAAACAAAAGGCTGACTTACTAAATAACAAAACTTACTAACAGCCACGAAGAAACCAGATGTTAGCAACAATGAACCAGTGAGTATGTGAAGCTGACTTTACAGACAGAGGCTGATGAGGAAGTGGACACAGGAAACAGCTGTGGGTGGGAGAGGCAGACTGACATGGAAACTACTGAGGGAGAGTGAGTGATGGCACAGAACACAACAGGGAATAGACAAAAACACACAGACCACAAGAAACTAAATAAAACTGTTGAAACACAAGACAAAAATTATTAAACCCAATACAAAAAAACTCTCAAAAAACAACTCAGAATACTCAAATCCTAAAAGGGAGAAATGAAAAGTGTTTTGAAGCCAACATCAATTTGAAGAAAATCATAAAATATGCTTGTTGTAAAATAAAAAAAGTTTTAAAATATTATACAATTTTTAAAAAATACTGAATACTGAAAAAACTCTGTCTGCCCCCCTTTCCTCCCAACACACACATATACACACCCACCTCTCACCCTAATGGCCACAGTTCAACTGCAAACACAAACCAACATGAGTAGGAAAACTGATGTCATTTGTCCTTAGAAAAATGATTCTGATTTCTAAAATATTGATTGTGCACAGGAAGAAAGATATTCTGGATATCAAAAATGTTAGAAATAGTAATACGAAAGATGAGTGGGAAATAACATTTTTAAAACAAACTAAATCTAAAATAAATGTTAATTTTCACTTTATTTTACTTTTATTTTTCTTGATGACAGTTGTCAGTCTATGTTTAACAGTCTCTATCTGTCTCTATCAGAGGTGGACCTACTGCACGCCCCCCTCCCTCACTTTAACTTTGTCCAGTAACCGGCAGCAAGAAGGGGCCCTGCACAACAACAGGGAGCACTTACACTTCAAATTAACTGGATATGCAAATAAGAAAGAAAACTATTTCTGGGCACAAATGAAAGATAACTACTTCCCCCCACCCTTCAGATGAGTCCTAATTTAATGAAATTATTTTAATTTTCATTAATCAACCACAGCCAAGCAGATTTTTTTCTTTTAAAACCCTGGCATGTCCACTCTGCTGCCTGATTGGGCTAACTTCAGTTCAGTAGGAGGTCCTACATCAAGGATCAGATTGGAATGCTGATCAGACTAACAGACATGCAGATACGAGGGGTCCAGACCACCTCCAGAGGTGGTTTAAGTCAAAAAGACTTTCAGTGCGCACTGAGAGAATTCACACCTGTTTAGCCCTACCTGATCCAATCGACAGCTAAAGAGGACTGTAGAGACAAATGTGAATACACTCTTTGTCTTGGTCCGTCTTTAACTGTCTGTCAGTCTCTAAAGTCTCTCCATCTCTTTCTGTTTTTGTCTGTCTCTGTCCATTTCTATGTCTTTGTCCATGTCTAACTTGTTGTCAATATTTTTGTCTCTTGCCATCTCTATCTGTTTTTATTTCTAATGTCTCTAGCTATTTCTAACCATTTCTGTCTGTTTGCCTCTATCTGTCTCTCCCCATCTCTTTAAATGTCTGTCTTTGTATGTATCTGTCTCTGTCAATCTCTAACTATCTGTGTCCATCTCTCAAATTGTTTCTGTTGATTTCTGTCTCTGTCCAGCTCTATATGTCTCTGTCTCTTCTAATGGTCTATGTACAGGTTTTTCTGTGTCCATCTTCTCAATCTATATCTAGCTGTCACTGTCTCTCTCCATCGCTGACTTTCCCTGTTCATCTCTAACTGTCTCTGTTTATGTCTGTCAGTAGAAGGACTGTCAGTCCTTCTCTGTCTCTCTCCATCTGTATCTGTCTTTGTACATCTCTGACTATCTCTGTGTCAGTTTTGTCCATCTCTAACTGTGTCTGTCTGTCTCTGCTGCTCTCAGGATTTGAAGTGGGTGGAAGAGAAGCAGGCCTTGTACCAGAGGAATCAGGAATTGATTTTGAAGGTGAAGCATTTTGATTAAACTTTCTCAAACATTTTAAAAAAAGATTACTTGTCTTTGATTCCAATGATTTATGTGTCAAGATGTTAAAAACTCATTGGGTCTTAAGCAGGTCTTAAGGTGTGTCAAATAAACTGGTAAATGAACAATAACACATGACATATTACACAAGTTTTTAAATTAAATCATTTAAAAATTAAACAAAAAGTGTGTATCTCCAGCAGTCACTGTGTGATGGACAGGTTTCCAGTCCATCACAGGGACACATAGAGACAAACCAGACAAACAACCATTAACCCTCTCACTCACACCTAGGCACAATTTAGAGTTACAAATTAACCCAACATACATGTTTTTCATCAGGGGGAGGAAACCAGAGTACCCAGAGAAAACCCCCACATGAAGAGGGAAAATATGAAAAAAGTGAACAGAAAAGGTGCCAGGTGGTAGGAGAACCTGCAGTCTTCTTGCTGTGAGGTCACAGCTCTAACTACTGCTCTGCCAAGCTGCCCCAGTCATCAAAGTCAAACTTGTAAAATTATACTTTCTTCATTACATGACTGAGTTTGTCATTTAGGTAACATATTCTGTGAGTTCTAAAACAAACCTCAGTAATATCACTTAATGCATCTTATGTGATCTCAGAATCTGACTTCTTTTTTTACAGTTAATGAGCTGAACCACAGTTCTTTGATATACTGCCTGAAATCTGATGTAAAACTTATGAACAGCAGTGTGTTTAGTACAGAAGAAGACATGAACCCTGACTTGAAACAGAATTATAACATTTCATTAGTTATTATTATTATTATTATTATTATTATTATTATTATTATTATTATTATGCATTTAATCTATCAGCACCTTTCAGGACACCAAAGGTCACTGCTCAGTCATAATAAAAGAGAAGATTCATTTTAAAAAGAATAAACAGCATAGAAAAAAAACCAGATTGGATTTTGAAGCAGGTCAGAGGCATTCCAAGTTAAAAGGGTCTTGAACAGGATTTAAATGTGTTTAAGGAGATGATTTTGTGAATGTCAGATGGAAGGGAGTTCCAGAAATGGGGAACAGAGCAGCTGAAAGCTCTAAACCCCTTGGTGGCCAGGCACATCTGAGAGGCCATGTGGGGACGTTGTGTGACTCTGGATGTTTCTGATTCTCTGCAGGTGCGGCAGATGGAAGGTGAAGAGCTGCGGCTGAAAAATGACATTCAGGACATTAAAGACCAGAATGAGCTGCTGGAGTTTAGGATCTTGGAGTTGGAGGTAAAACAGAGGTCAAGTTTACTGTCCAGTGAATACAAACCACAGTTTATTGCCAGCAGGGGGGAGGGGCATACAGTCTCACAGAGGCAGTGAGTGGCAATGAATATGGGAATATAAACAAACAAAAGCTGTTAATAATAATTTAATTTAAACTCAATTTGCTGCTTCAAGTGTCAGCACTCACAAGTGACTCATAACATTTTGTTGCTGTTTCCATGGAAACAGGAGAGGGAGCGTCGCTCACCTGCCATCAACTTCCAACGACTTTATTTCCCAGAAGGCCTCAGTCCTCTTCAGATCTACTGTGAGACAGAGGGAGTCACTGTGAGTAACACTTGAACTCATCCGTACACACGTCACTACACGCCTAAATTCAGCTGTGGACATGTTACTGCACACCTGAACTCACCCGTGGAATACTATTTCACCAACAGGACATTGTGATCAGTGAGCTGATGAAGAAGTTGGACATTCTGGGGGATAACGCCGTAAGTGTATGTTAAATTTATCTTGTACATGTATGTGTTTGTTACCGTGTTCCTCAAAAACATGGCACACTTGTGTGCTGGGAAACCTGCTGGCGTCTGCCTTTCTATTGTCCATGTTGTTTAACAAAAGACTGACCAATTGTTCCTGCTGTGGTACTGATACACTGACCTTTGACACTTGGTAAATAGTATATGTTTGTTATCATGGGTGTGCAACTATTATCACTTTGTGTCATTGACAGTAGATACAGTTGTGGTTAGACATTACACATACTAAAACTGAATAAATTGGTTAGGATACTCAGAAACAACCCAAGTACCACAAAGGCTCAAACCTGCCCTGAACTGTAAACTGCTGGAATACCAGTGTCACTGTCCACAGTGAAGCCAGTTTTACATCACCATGGACTGAGAGGGGGCCGATCAAGAAATAAATTCCTGCTCCAAAAGCCATACCTTTAAGCTCGACTGATATGCAGCTGTCCACATGGACAAGCTAAATGTCTGGTGGTGGTAGCATCATTCTGTGGTACTGGTGCATTGCACAAAGTGGACCGAACAAAGGTGGACGACTACCACCAAATTTTTCAACTCATCACAAATCAACAGCTAGATGTTTGAAATTTGGGCACAATTGGACAAACACACATCAGGACTGATTTCTGCTTGGATAAAGCAAGCTAACATGAAGCTTTTATCCCAACAAGACAATGATCCCAAACAGAAATCAGAACTGGTTTGTGACTGAATAAAACCGGCTAACATTCAGCTTCTGGAGTGACTTTCCCAAGGCCCCAAACTCAACCTGATTGAGAATTTGTGGGCTATGATTAAAATCCAGGTCGGTGCAGTAAACTCATCAATTTAAATGAGCTCTACCAGTTCTGCCAAGAAGAGTGGTCAAATATCAGCAGGAACTCTGCCAAAAGCTTGTTGACAGAGACTGAAAGCCTGCAGTCAAGGTGACACTGGCTAAGAGACATTTAACCAAATACTAGTTAAAGGGGTGTATGTGTTACAGTTTGCAAGGCCTGGACACAGACAGGGATGCAGACTGAACTCAAGGAGCTGAAGAAAACTTAAAAGTTTAATAAACTAGAAGCATTAAGAAAGCACAAACCTCTGCCAAGGCCATAGCGACAGTACAAAAAAAAAGTATGATCTGGATCATGATCACCATCAAAATTTAATTAACCCTAACCCTAACAGACAGACAAACACAACCAAAATCATAACTTCCCTGGTGGATGTAAGAAAGGGGTCACCTGCTGGAGCAGTTTGACAGTCCTGCGTTACTTGGTTGCAGAGCTGGAGGATCACCTGTGACCTTGACCTTTGACCTTGACATCTGACCAAATCAACACCAAAATTGAATCCCTTGTTTCTTCTTCATGTTTGATGTTTCCTGAAAATTTCATGAAAATCATTTATAATGTTTTGACTAATCTTGTGCACAGACAGACAAACAAAAAAGCAAACGCTAAGGAAACAACCTCCTTGGCGCAGGTAACAAAACAAACATGCAGCAACTACTTACAAGCTTTAGAGGGATTATTAAAATACACAAAGGAGAACCAGACAGCATGGAAGCTTTACAATGGAGGATGAAGTGGTAGCTAGCTTAAAAAAGGCTGAGGTTGACTTGGGAAATTGGCAACAAGTAAACTAGTACTGATAAACAACAGGTATAAGTGGGCAGGGCAGACTGACTGTGGAAAACTGCTGACTGAGGGGAAAAAATTAATAATGGCACAGAGGAACTAAACACAGAGAAATATCACAATGAAAACAGAAAAAAATCTCAAAGCAGCAAACACAACAACTGTCACAAAACAATCAAAATCATGGACTGTGACAGTATGGATATATCTGAGCCTGCATGCTTACTTTTTACCTTGTGTGGCTCAGAGAAAATACATAATAAATTTAAACTTGCACAGCCATTGTACATTGCCAATGAAGAGAAGCTAAAACTGGAGAAATTGGATTGCTCTTTCTAACTCTCATCAGATCTCTGGCAGCAATTAAAAACTTTAAAGTTTTTTGAATATCCAGATAAAGAATTACAGTAGTCCAGCTTAAACGTGACATGCAAAATACATGGACCAGTTTTTCTAAATCATTTTGGGTCAATCATATTAGTAATATTATGCAGGTAGAAGAAACCTGTCCTGGTAATGGGTTTAATGTTGGAGTTACAAAAAAAAAATAATAAATATAAAATAAAAAAATATGCAACTTTTAATTTGAAATCACACTGATTTAGTATTCTTGAATGATCTCTATTAAATTTCTGTCAAAATTTGCTTGGAGTTTGCATACATATCAACAAATAAATACAACTCTAGAGCTCTAGAATTACAAAAACTAAATTTAATTTAATTTATCAACGTAAATATGGAAACGTATCCCATGATGAGTAATAATTTTACCTAATGGAAACATAAAGTGTACATGTATAATGAAAAGTAAAAAAAATGCAGTTTTGGTGTCCATGCTCCGTGAATTGGATGCTGACTTAGCTCACATGTTCAGGAAAGTGTTTTACATGTTTAGTATGGATTTGATCCCATCTAATCATATCTGATCCACAGGATCAATGTTGTTTTCTGAAAAGAATTCCACAGATTTTCCACAATGAGTGAAACAGGTGGCCCAGTGGCACATCTGTGCTTCCATCTGTAAAAACTGTTATATTTAGAATAAGTGAAGTAAAGTCCAGCAGAGTACAGATCTGGTTTCAGCTCAAGGGTTTTTCAGAGTTGTCCAACTAATTCTGTTTCAGCACTGAGTATCAGGTGACATCTTGTTGTTTTTGTGATGTTATCTTATTGTTGACATGTTTTTCTGTAGAATCTGTCCAATGAGGAGCAGGTGGTGGTAATCCATGCCAGGACGGTGCTGACTCTGGCAGAAAAGGTAAGAAACACACGATTTCATCCAAACTCAACCCTTTACTTAATTATAAAAATAACTCAAGCTTCATTTTTAATTTCTTATCTCAGCATAGTTAATGTTTCCTTTGTGCTAGAATTAATATATTACCTGTCAATGGAACAGTTAAAAATATGGTGAGTAACTTTGTTCAACTGTGTGATTACCAAGCAGCTGTAAACACACAACCACAAACTGAAATGTGGAAACAAAGTATGTTATGGTCCATTTCTTGTCCAAGTGCAGCAATCTGATGGTCTTGTTTCATGTTCAAAACCCTTTCTTGTCTGGGTAAAACAGTCTGGTTACCCTATCTTTTCTCTTGGTGCATTGGTCTGTTTGCCTTGTTTCATGTTGCAGACTATTTCTTCTCCTGGTGAAGTTGTCCGGTCTTTTGTTTTGATAAAAACCTTTCTGTCATGTCTTCCTCTCTGTTTGCTTTTGTTTAGTGGCTGGAGTCCATTGAAGTGACAAAATCAGCTTTGCAGCAGAAGTTGTTGGATATTGAGAACGAGAAGGTAAAAGAGAGCAACTTAATTTGCATCATTTTGTCAAGTTAGCTCCTATTTAAACTAAGCAGATGTTCCGTCTGCCAATATTTTAATCTGAATAAATAATCAACGTCAGAATGTTGATCTTGTTTTATTTGTTGGCTTTGATCATGGTTTTTAGGATCTCTTCAGAAAACAGAAAGGTTATCTGGATGAGGAGTTGGACTTCAGAAAACAGTCAATGGACCAGGCTCATAAGGTCAGTGTCAACATCTGAGCAGGTAAAACCACATATTCAGAAAAATCTGGAAACAAAATGGAGACCCAACCATACAACCAAGTTGTCTGCTCAGGAGATTCAAGCCTTAAAACTATCCACTGAGAGAAATCTGATGAACTATCAAACTGTGTACAGGAGTATTCATGCAAACTTTGGATATATAAGGTCATCAAAATGAACTAAAATGACATTTTTCTAATGTCCATTTGTGATTTAGAGGATCCTGGAGCTGGAGGCCATGCTGTTTGAGGCTCTGCAGCAGGAGGAAGAGTCCAGGATTGTGGGATTAAAGACGGGGGAGGGTCATCTGTCTGAGATTTTGACAGAAGAAGAAAAGGAGGAGCTGAGAAGAGCCATGGATCAGTGGAAACGAACAGTGATGTGTGAGCTGAGAGAAAGAGACACTCAGATCCTTCGAGAGAGGATGGAACTGCTTCAAATAACACAACAGGTGAATGTCTAACCTTCACTCAGAGCTCCTCCACTGTTACTAACAATAACAATTTATTCTCTTATGCAATTTCTGATCCTGTTTCTGGTCTTTATGTTATTTCAGCCTGTATTCAGACTCTAAACAACGTGGTCTGTTCTTGGGTCGTTAACTCTAATTCAGCAAGAAAAACAATAAAGTGACTGAATTTAGAAAACTCAGGTTTGACCTGGTCTAAACTTTGAGACATAATGTTTTTAATCAATAACAGATGCTGATGGAGGGGCTTAACGTTACGAAGTTTTAGTTGGGGGGGGGGGGGAGTTCAGTAAAAGCTCAGAGGTAACGTGTCATAAAAACAAACTGAGTGGACCCTGTCAGAAAAAATCTTAAGGACACCTCCAAAATTTTAATTTTTGAAAATCATTTGAATTTAGAACTTTATTATGGGCCTCAGTTATATTGTTTCTTTTTGTTTGTTTGTTTTTGGGTAAGGATTAAAACTTACTGCAGTCTTCAAACTTAAATGTCAAAATAGCTGAAAATAATTTATGTTGACATTTTTATATTACTTTGGTTTATAGTGAAGGATACTAAAAAAACAATATATTTAGCTGTTCCATATCATAGTTCAATCTTTCCTGGTTTCACTAGTTCCCCCAATAACAAAACTAAAACATTAATTTTATGACGTAGTTTAACTTTACCCTCTTTTTCCTTTCTGATGTCTGTCTCCAGCAGTCATGGTGTAAGAGGCAGGAACACTTGGACAGGTCTCCAGTACATCACAGGGACACACAGAGACAAACAATCATTCATGGTCTCACACCTAGGGATAATTTAGAGTTACCAATCACCCTAACATGCATATTTTTGGTCTGTGGGAGGAAACCAGAGGAGCTAGAGTAAACCTAGAGTGAACGGGGAGAACATGTGAACTCCACCAGGAGAACTTGTGACCTTCTGGCTGTGAGGCGACAGCTCTAACTGCTGTGTTGCCTTGTTTAATTACACAATGCTAATTTATTTTTGAAGGAAAAATACAAAAAATTAGTTATTATCCATATGACAATCATTGGCTGGGGATTTTTTTTAATCAGTCTTGGATTTATCAAGAATTAGTCAAAAAAAATGCACCACTTTTGTAGCATTAAATCAGAAATGAACTACCCACATGAGTCATGTGAAGACAAAAATGTCCCATTAGCTCCCATAAACACATTGTTTTAATCTCACATTTTTACAAAATTAAATAATGCATTGTGTGATGTTATGGTTTCATTTTTTTTAAGTAGAATTTATCATTTTTCCTGTTCACCACAAAAATCAGCCATTTTCCCATTATAGGCCCTGCAGGGAAAAGGTTGTCATTTGATTAGTTTTGCACTTGTTTCATTTACCTTAATAGGCTCCATGTACTCTTTCAAGTAAATAACAATATGAACTTCTTCTCTTAGTGTACTTTAAAAAGTCACTATGGAGAAAACAACAGTTTATACACCTGGCTGGAGCTCAGTCACAACCAAACTGTAGCTTAGTTGTTGTGATTTATTTTTCACACCAGAGATCACTGACATTATTGTCAACATGACAAACCTGAATGGAAGACATGTAATGCAAACCTGGAGTGATGTCAACATCCTCAAATTACTCAAGGTGATAGTAAATTTTTAATCACAAGCTACACAAAAACTAATATATCAAAGTCAGTATTTTGACTATTCTTTGACATATCCAAGACTGATTAGGAAAAAGAAAAAAAAAACTATCCCAGCCACCTAACATTTGTTTCATAGAAAATAACATTGTCCAAAATTTGTCAAGAGATATTTTTACATAAAATTGTCATATGCACAAAAAAAATATTGACCAGACCAAGAGGATAAATTTTCCCAAATGGACAAAAATGTTCATACTGATGCATGAGGGTTAACTTTTAAATGATTCACCCAGTACTGTTTTATTAGAACTGTTCTGATCTGAAATGCATGTTGTTTTTGTTAGAGAAACAAGGAGCTGGAGGAATTTATAGAAGCTCAGAAACGACAAATCAAAGAACTGGAAGAGAAGGTAAGAACCAGAAACCCAGCAGATGATGAATCTGATTTTACACACAAAAAGTAGCTATCTCCAGTAAATTCTATTGATTCTTCTATGCTCTTTGTTCCAGTTTCTATTTCTGTTTCTATTTTTCTCTTTGGCCTTCATCCTCTGGTCCTGAGCCAACAGGTGAATCAAACAACACACAGGTGAAGTCATCAGATTGTACACATGTGTTTCTAACCTCCTGTTTTCTGTTTTCACAACAGTGGGTTCAGGCCTCCAGAGTCCAGAGTGGGGTCAGCCAAACCTTGATGAGAGCATAACAATGGACGGTTCTGCAGGTTTGGAACCAGCAGCACCATGTGAAGCTCAGTGGCCTCTGTGCTATCAGTCAATCAGAGCAGGGCCCAGCTGTCAGCTGAATCTGCTTCATCCCGGTGCTGTCTCAGAGATGAATTGTGGTTCCTATGGCAACAAGAAAGGTGTGTTCAGAGAGGTGAGGCTCCTGTTCTCAGGAAGTTCTGCCGGATTGACCTCCAGCTTACTAGAAACTGGTTCTGGACCAGCTAAACCTTCTGAAATCAACTGGTGGATTTCAAACTATGTTTCTGCGATTCCTTCAGAGTTCAGTCAAGACTAAACTAAAATGAAAGCAGAACCAGAAAAGAACCAGAGCTCCTTCAGCAGCACTGAATCCGCAGAGAACGGAGTTCTGATGAGTTACTCTGTGCTGTGATTGGCTGAACAACATCTGAAGGGTGGGTCAGAGTGCACTCACCTGGTTTATTTCAGGAGAAAAGACCAACATCTGAATCATCTTCAGAACGTCAGGAGTTCTGCAGGCCAGTAGAACCATCAGAACTATCACATTCTGTTTCAAACTACAGAACAAAAGTTCTGATGGACCATCTGAAGCACAGTTTGGTAGGAGTCTTCAGGTTCAGCAGAAAACTGACTCAGAAATAAACCTGTTGCTGCGGGATAGAAACTGGAAGGAGATCAAGAAAAACTTTGGTAGATTCAAACTTTGAATTACTTGGATCTTCAAAGGCCAAAACAAACATCCAGACTGAGCCAACCATAACCCAGAGAAAGAGTCGAAGTTGGTCTGATGGATGTAAATATCCTGAATGTACAGCAGCTTCAGAAAGGATTCAGACACTCTTCAGGTTTTGCAGTTTTGTTATGTTGCAGCCTGATGATACAGTTGATTACATTTATTTGTCCTCATTAATCCACAATCAGTACCCCATGATGACAAACTAAAAGCAGAATTTATAGTAAATTTACTAAAAAGTACAAAATAGATTTTTTTTTTACATTATCATAAGAATTTAGGCTCATGTTCAAGTCAGTTCAGTTTATGTATATAGCGCCAATTCACAACAAATGTCGTCTCAGGACACTAAACAAAAACATTCACATACATTATAAAAAAGCCAATTAGTAAATCTTATAAGGAAGCCAGCAGATTGTGTTGAACTTTCACTTTGTCGCAGTCTCCCATTCTGAGCAGCATGTTGGTGACAGTGGGAAGGAACATAACTATTCATTGGAGACAAATTAAGCAGATCCAAAATGGGGATATTAATTAATGGAAACACATCTTTGAACAGTTGGGATGGGATCTAGCAGACATGTTGATGGTTTGGATGAAGCTTTTATTTTTGACAATTCAGAGAATAAAGTAATGGAAAAGATTTTTTTAAATTTGGTTCCAGCGTTCTCTGATAAACATCTACTATAATGAAATTTCCTCTTAGTGGCTGTCAGTCAGTGTAAACTCAAAGGTTATTAAAGATGGTCCGACAGAACAGGATTGTGAGGATGGATTATTAAGTCCTTACACTCTGTGCCATATGTCAGAACCAGATGAAGAGGATGAGGAGGTTTGTGGACATATGAAGCACCTTTAGCAGCAGTTCCAGCCTTGGGTCTTTTTGGGTTTGATTCAACAAGCTTTGAACACCTGGACTGGAGGATTTTGGTCATTATTTTAAAATCCTTTCAGTTCTAGTCTGTTTGAATGATGACTATTGGTGGAGGTCAGGTCTCTCTTGAGCTGTTTGATAGGGTTCAGTTCAGGCTTCTGGCTGGCCCACTTTAAGGCATTCACAGAGCTGTTCTTGAGCCATCTCTGTGAGCTTTGGGTCATTGTCATGTTGGAAAGTGGACCTTCAGCCCAGTCTGAGGACCTGAGGACTGTGGAACAGGTTTCCATTCATCATCTTTTTGTACTTTGCTTCATTAAGCTTTTCTTCAATCCTGACCCGTCTCACAGTCCCTGCTGCTGACCCATCACCCCACAGCATGATGCTACCACTGCCATGCCTCACTGTGGGGATAGTGTTGGCTAGGTAATAAACAGTGCCAGTTGTCCTTCAGGCATAACATTTAAAATTGAGGCCTAACAGTTCAGTCTTGGTTTCATCAGACCAGAGAATCTGGTTCCTTCAAGTCTGAGTCCTTCAAGCATCTTTTAGGTGCTTTACTCTGAGGAGAAGCTTCCATTGATCCAATTTGCCAAAAAAAAAAAAAAAAACCAGATCAGTGGAGGACCATAGTTCTGGCTGTCTTTCTGGAATTTGCTCACAAGATCTCTGAAGTTCAGGCCATCAGGTTCTTGGTCACCTCTCTTACTGAAGCCTTTTTCCTTCAGTTTGCTTAGTGTGGCCTGGAGACCAATTTATGGAAGAGTCCTGATTGGATCAAACTTCTTCCATTTCAGAATCATAAAGGCCATTGAGCTCTGAGAAATCTCTCGAACAGCAGAAAGGTTTTTGTAGCCTTATTTAGATTTATGCCTTGCAGTAATCCTGTCTCTGAGATTTGTTCAAAAAAGACCCCCATATCATGATGCTGCCACCACCATGCTTCACTGTTGGGATGGTGCTAGCAGTTAGTTTGTTTCTTTGATTTGGTGGTCAGCTAGGAAGCCTTCTATAGAGAGGTGTGAACCTTTCCAGATCAGGTCCAGAAACATATCAGCAGAGCTCAGAAGAACCAGGAAGAACCTGAGCTAGAGTTCAAGTGTTGTTGCAAAAGGCTCTGAATACTGATGGAAGTAAGACATTATGGGGTTGTTTTAATACATTTACAAAACTTTATAACATTCTATTTTAATCATGGGGTACTGAGTGTAGAATATTAAAAAACAGATTAAATGATTGTATTATCAGACTGCAACATAAAATTGCAAAATGACTACAAAAATATTTTCTGAATATTCTGTATAATCCAAAGGAGAAGTTAATGTGTCAGCAGCAAGTCAAGAAAAAGTTTTAACTTCAGTTTACTCTCTGGTTTCTGGTTTAGAAACGGAAAAGACTGAATCATGAATCAGAACTCCTCCGTGTTTACAAGATCCAGTCTGAACTTTTTACCATGTATTTGCATAAGATAGAAAGTGATTAAATGTCTTTAAATGCATTCAAACTGATGAAAAAATGTACAGTATCAATCTTTCATACATGTGACTGGTAAGGATACTTTTAAAGAGTTTAAAAATAAATTATTTTAATTCATAAACACTCAGATAATTTATTAAAAGTTCAATTATTTTATAAATTTCTTATTCTGTTGAATAATCTATTGAATAACTGAAATATCATTCTGAAATATTAACATTTAAATAAAAAAAATTATGAACATTTGGCATTTTGTTTTTTTAACAATATAAATTTTTGTTAGTTTGCTTTTCTGTTCATTACTTTCATCTGAATGAAAGTGATTATGTTCTGTGAAAGAACAGAATCATTTTGTTTCGTCGTTACTGCTGCATACTTCTGTTAAACTCAAGCTGGTTATGATATCGTTCAGCATGAAGAACCTCCGTCTGTTTGAGAAACTGGATTCTACTGCTGGACTTTTATTATCTCAGATTATATTTTTCTATCCCTGCTGTGAAAATCTGAAAAGTTGGCAGTTTATTGAGATTAAAAATGCTGGAAATTGGACCTGAATCATTCCTGGTATATTCTGATGTTGAATTTTTGATTCTCGCTGAGGTTATGAAATCAGTTTTAAAGTTTAACTCCTTAAACTCAGTAACTCTTTGCACATTTTACTACAAATACCATCCAACCCAATTTAACCCAGTCAGTTATGGTGACAGTAAAATTTTCTGTCAAAACCAAACATCAACATCATCATCTAACCCTAATCCTGGAGATTTCCGAGGTGGTCCCAGTCACTGTGTGTGTGTGTGTGTGTGACGGCAGTAAATGTGACAGGCGAGGAGCTTCAGTTCAAACTGCAGAGCATCAGAAATGAGCGCTGACCCGTTTCTGTCTGACTTTGTTTTCCTACGTTTCTGAGGTCCAATAACTGATAACTTACTGTACTTATAGGGACTGACCACTGTGTGTGTGTGTGTGTGTGTGTGTGTGTGTGTGTGTGTGTGTGTGTTTCTTATCTGTTCCCTGAAGTTGAAACAGTTAATGTTGCATGATTTCAGTCTGACCTCAGGATGCTTTTCAGCCAAAAACAATAATCAGATCCAGAAGATCAAAAACCTCTGAGGTATCAGGAAATGTCTCAGTTTGGATTGTTAGAACCAAAACTGGGTCAGAAATATCAGGAGGTCAAACTTCTGCAGGTTCTTCAGATGAAGACTTTCTTTCTCCCTCAGTGTCAGTTTAAGGTCAAGTTTGCTCCTCCTCCTCAATGGCCTCCTTTTTCATCTCCTCCTCCTGTCTCCTCATATTGCCTGATGGCTTCAGCCAACCCAGGCTCTTCCTCTTCTTCTTCTCCTCAGATCAGGTCACTTGTTTCCAATATGTCTGAGAGGAGGTTCTGTCCGGAGGATGACTGCTCCTCTATCCTATCTCGGCTCGGTTCAGACTCTCCTCGTCCTAGGATGAAGTTTGGAGGAATGTTCTGTAACGTTGAAGGAGCTTTCGAGAACAAAACTCTGAACTTTGAATCGTTCAGTCCACAAACGCAGCGACGTGGAGCCGTTCGAACAGGAACCGGAGGCAACGATGGAGGAGTCACAGCAGGAGTGTTTTCCTTTGGACGTGCACTGGAGAACTACGGCAAGAGAGAAGTTCAAGTAAACAAATTTTATGTGTACTAATTAGAATACGTTTAGCAGACAAACTTTCATGAAAAATATTATTTAAAATGTTTTAGGCCTTTTGTGTGACCTGAGTGTGATTAAAAATAAAAAGAACCGCATAATTTCTGACATTATTCAGTCGAACAATTTAGAATGGTTCAAAGGAATCACCCATCGAATGAGTCGTCATCACAATCAATAAGTTTCTGAAACAATTCAATCAAAATATCACAAATGCATGTTTTTTTAAAATGATTCAATTAAAAGATTCATTGCTGATTGGTAAGTTTTGAAACAATTTTTCAAATAACTTAATCAAACACAAAAATGGCTGTAATCCAGTCAACTGTACAACATCAAGCTAAAGTTTGATATGAAGGTAGCTGACAGTCATCCCCATGAGACTGAGCACATTATTTTCAAGGTGTGACCAAAATGTCTGAAACTCGTCTCTTGTCATCATAAGGTGATATTAGTTTCAAACTCTGACATGAAAGCTGGCGGGTGATATGCATTCCTTCGAGAAATGCTAGGTCTTTAATTACATCAAAATGATTCCAGTTATTTTTCTTATTATTATTCAATTTGAATCCAATCAAGTTCTAAACGTGAACACAAACACATCAGGCTTCCACAGACTTTTTTGTGAAACGCCACACCGGAAGCTGTGTCAGTACCGGGGCATGACGTCATAGGCGTTAGAGACAACAATAGCTGTTGTTGCGCGTGGTTGTGAAAGGATCGATCAGCAGATAATCTATCAGGATGTCCTTCCAGGCCAAGAAGAGCAGCGGGAGACCCGCGGTAGGTGCAGCCTGAGCCGAACCGGGCCGAGCCGGGAGCTCGGGATGACCGGGCCGGTGAGGCAGGATGCTGCGGCTCCACCTGTCAATCACCGACCCGCTAAGAGCAGCAGAACCGGGCTCGGTTCGTGTTGGACCGCGGGGTTCTGCTGTCTGTGGCGCTGGGTTCAGGATGTGCGTGGATTATTATTGTCTGCAGTAAAACCATGCTGGTCGGTTCAGTAAAACTTAAACTCGTTCTTTGTTGTTCTGTTTGGCTGGTCACAATGATATAATAGTTATCCAGTCAGAATTCTTGAGTTCCAGAAACAGAACCTGGTTCGGATCCAGTCTTTTGTTCCAACCTCAGCTGCATCATCTTTAGCTCACAGCAGTGGCGGCTGGTGGAGTTTTTTCCGGGGGGGGGGGGTCTATAAGTCCAAAATAGACATACCAAAACATATACTAATATACGTGCCAACCGTCCCGCATCACCCTGTGCGGGACAGCCAACAGCCCCGCATTTGGCCCTCACACGCCGCACTTTGTATTTCTCACGCAAAAAAAAAAAAAACACGCACACGGCCTTTTTGTCACTTTAACGCTATATTTAGCGAGTTTTCAGATCCCTCTAGCATTTCTAGCGACAAATCTACTGACTTTGGCGGCTAAATGTGAGAAAACACTCCTTCTGCAGTGTACCGTAAGCCCCGCCCACTTCCTGAAGCACTGACAGCTGTCAATCTCCCGGCAGAGAGGAGACCGCTCCACTCTGTGTCCACAGTGGCGCTCCCGCGCGCCCCCTCCAGCACGCGCGTGTGAGTCTGTTGTCATCTGATGACAGAGAGCTAAAGATGGAGAACAAGTAAAGATTTTTGAGCCCCGGAGCAGAAATATGTCACCAATCAGACAACGACGATGAACGAAACAACTTTACTTATCATTAACTATAAAATATTTATCTTACACAACTAAAAAAATATATACATATATTTTGAAATGTTTTTATTTTATTATTTTATTTTTATTTAAGTTTTGTCAAGTCCTATTCAAGGTAATGTGGTGAGTGGTGGGGCTGCGGCCTTGCGACCTCTATTGGCCAGTCATCAGATTTATAATCTGAATGTGTCCACGGTTCTGGTTCTGTTCTGGATTCAAAAAACTTAATCAATCTGACCTCAGAGTGCTTCCTGCTTCACAGAGTTCTTTAGAAGATAAGGTCAAATTTCAGAGAAACTGGAGGATCAAAAGGACTTATAGAACAGATTGAAGAACCTGTTTTAGTTTATTTTAGTTAACTGAGATCATTTAAATCAACCAGGAGATTCAGAAGAACCAGAGACTTAAGTCTAGACTTGTGTCTTCAGACTTGGACTCACCAAAATAACCTTTATTTTGTGTTTATGGTCTCCAGGAGTCTACTGAGGACATTATCATCAGCTGTCATTGAACAATCAGACCCAAAGTGTCATGTTAAGTCCTGCTAAATACTGTCTAATAAGGTTCTGTTGAATCCTGTCATGTCAAGTTGTGTTGAGCCCCATCAAGTCATGTTTAGTTGTACTAAGTCCTGTGGAGTCCTGTCTAGTAGTGTTGTGTAGAATCCTGTCTTGTCAATCATATTGATTCATATCAAGTCCTGTCAAGTCCAGCCAAGGACTGTAATTTGTGTCTAGTCAAGTCTTGCAGTGGCTTGAGCAACATGAACTTCAATGTTCTGAAGCCTTAACATCAGCAACTGGTTAACTTACTGCTGGAAGCATGTCTCAATTTACCCAGCATTCTCTATGTCTGCCTGTTTCCAGAATGACCGTATAATCATCAAAGGTGGAAAGATTGTCAATGATGACCAGTCATTCTTCGCTGACATCTACATTGAGGACGGGACCATCAAGTAAGCATTTTCTAATCACTGATGATTGACTGGTTCTGTTGGACCTAATCTCCAGGTGTCAGTTTGACTACTTGTGACATCATCCAAGGAGCAGCTTAGCCCAGTGGGTTGGAAGGTCGTCCAATTGACACCTCCAATCAGAGAGTCGGGGGTTTGATCCCCAGCCCCTGCAGCTTGCCAAAATGTCTTTGGGCAAGACACTAACCCACCACCACTGTCCACCGATATATTTATTGGTGTATTAGTGAGTCATTAAAAGTGCCTTCTGTGGAGAGTAGAATATAGAATATAAAGTGAATGCTTGAGTGAGAGACATTGTTAAGCGATTTGCAGAACCTGGAGTGGTTAAAAAATTGCTAAATAGATGTGGACCATTTAAAACATTTCCTGTGATGTCCTAACAGACAGATCGGTGAGAACCTGATTGTCCCGCCTGGTGTGAAGACAATGGATGCATATGGTAAACTGGTGATTCCCGGAGGAATCGATGCCAACACTAACCTGCATGCTCCACAGAAAGGTCTGAACCCAGCAGACGGCTTCTATCAGGGAACCAGAGCTGCCCTGTCTGGAGGAACTACTACCATCAGTCAGTGATCTTCAATAATCTGCTAGTAATTCCCTGCTTGCCTGAACATGGACAACATTAATGTTTTGTGGTTGTGTCTACAGTTGACCACGTCCTGGTGGAGCCTGGAACTAGTTTACTGTCAGCGTTTGACCAGTGGAAGGAAACAGCAGAGCAGAGGGCATGCTGTGACTTCTCCTTCCACTTGGACATCACTCGATGGCATGAAGGGCTGTATGAAGAACTGGAGACGCTTGTTAAAGACAAGGGTCTGATTTATCAATACCTGATGAAAAACAAGGGTCAGATTATCAGTAACCAATCAAATACAAGAGTCAGATTATCAGTACCTGATTAAAGAAGAGTCCAATCTATAACCCATCAATTTCAAGAGTCAGATTATCAATAACTGATAAAAAACGAGGGTTATCTGAATATTATTAACAAGACAATGGTCTGATTTACCAATAACTGATCACTGACAAGGGTCAGATTATCAATATCTGATTATTAACTGGGTTCTGGTCATTTTATAATCTATACTGATACAAGGTCACCTGACTTTACCTGTGTTTCAGGTGTGAACTCATTTCTTTTCTTCATGGCCTACAAAGATCGATACCAGAGCTCCGACTCTCAGGTGGGCTGGACGCCACTTTTTTTGTTGTGTTTTGTCTCGGCCTGCTTTTTGTTGTGCTTGTCCACATTTTCACTCTGTCTTTTTCTTGCTGTTTGAGTCACTCATCTTGTTGTTGCTTTTTTGTTGTTGTTTGTCTCTTGTCTAACTCTGTGTGCTACTTATTGGACTCTCAGTTGTACGAGGCGTTCGGGGTCTTACGAGATCTCGGAGCTATCGCGCAGGTCCATTCGGAAAACGGTGACATCATTGATGAGGTACAACGGCTTCAGTTTTGACTTGAGTCATAAAAATAATCTTCTGCGCCTGTTCAAACTGTTTTTAACTGATTTAAAACAGCTCTATCTGATGTAAACTGATTTTATTCTTTTTAGGCTAATCAGTCTAAACTGGTTTTAACTTTTGCATTTCAGGAGCAGAAGAAGGTTCTTGGTCTTGGCATCACTGGGCCAGAAGGCCATGTTCTATCTCATCCTGAAGAGGTATACACACGAAACACATCTGTGCCATACTCATAAATCTGGTTACAAGTGTTTGTGGTCTCTGTGGGCAGTTCCTAGCTAGATTGGACTTTGCTGATATGACACTGATGGATTTCTTTTCCTGGCTAGGTTGTAAATAGATCTTTATAACCTGAATTGTTTTGATGCTGCAACTCAGGAGATTATTGTTTTTATTAGGAAAAGAAGAAGAAAATAAACAAGCAGAGCTCCACTCGCCAAGATGACTCCACCTGGTAACTTGTTTCTGACTGCAGTCTTGGTGTTCTAGGTGGAGATGGAGGCTGTATATCGGGCGATCACCATAGCGAAACAGGCCAACTGCCCTCTGTACATTACCAAGGTGATGAGCAAACCCGCTGCTGATGTCATTGCCAAAGCTAGGAAAAAAGGTGACTTCCTTCTCATTATTGTCATCATCTTCATCAGTATCTTTACCATCAGTTAGAGACAGATTTGTGAGAAAAACTCCAACAGTGTCACTGTTTGTGAGGTGAACATTCTTCTCAGCTGCATGGCCCATGTTCCACCCAAACCTGAGACCAGTTTCCATATGCTGTATACCATGGTTTTAGGTCCTGTTGGGTCCTTGGTTGAAGCCCTGGCTCCTAGCAGATGGTATTGTTACTCATGAAGAGCCTGTATCTGGATCAAAGACTGTATATTATAATACTGGACCCAATATGGGATCGCAGAGGTTTAAGCAGGAAAGGGGACCAGTGTCCCTTTGGGCGTGTCCCAATTTAAGTTTTAAGTCCTGCCCTTCCATGTAAACAAAACAAAAAATCTAAAGGTGTGGGGTTTTTTTTGTTTATGTGTCGACTCTTGTTGTATGTGATGTAGTTCTAACCTTGCTGCTGTATGTTCAAATATTCAATTTTTTTATAGGTTTAGCTGTAATTAGTTATTTCATGCTTGAAGTCAAGTAACCAGGATGGTGTAAGGTCGTATAGGCAGGACTTAAAGCCCCACATCCCTAATGTGATGTTTATTTGAACTGTTTCCAAATAAACAACATGGCAGCTCCTATAAATGGAGTCCTGCTGGCTTCAGTTCCCAGCAACCAGAGCAGGCAGGGACACTAGGTCTAGTATTATAATACATGTCTCTGATCTGGATGTGTCACCTTTTTTTTTTTCTTTTTTTTTTAAACCAACTGGACCCTCAGAAAACCAGTTATCTGACTCAGTTCAATTCTGTGGGAGAAGTGCATGTGAACTCAGGTCCTGACTTGTTTCTGTGTGACCTCTCATCTGGGTCCAGGCCCCAGCATCTCCCAAACAAAACCAGCTTCAGTGGACCCAACAGCTTGAAGGTCATCTTCTTGTCCTCAGGTTTGGTCGTGTTTGGAGAACCAATCACAGCCAGTCTGGCCACTGACGGTTCTCACTATTGGTCCAAGGACTGGTCTACAGCAGCTGCCTTCGTGATGAGCCCACCCCTGAACCCGGACCCAACAACGCCACAGTACCTGACTTCTCTGTTAGCATGGTGAGTACTCACCTGTGTGCCTCCACCTGAGCCATCCAGGTAAATCTGACAGATCCTTGTTGTGCTTTTTAGTGGAGACCTTCAGGTGACCTCCAGCGCTCAGGCCAGCTTCTCCACAGCTCAGAAAGCTGTAGGAAAAGACAACTTCACTCTAATCCCAGAGGGAACCACTGGTATTGAGGAGAGGCTGTCAGTGATCTGGGACAGAGCCGTGGTAAGATGACCTCATCAGCTGGGAGCATTTGTTCACTTGTACTCATGGAATTAGGATTTCTGTCCTCATTCAGTCACCATCAGATCCTTCTCTTGTTTGCATGAACTCCATCAACTCTATCAGAATAGAAGAAAAACAGTCTACATTTCAGACATCATGGTATTTGTCTGATCTTTTTTTGCGTTTTATATTTCTCTCTGCAGTCAACGGGAAAAATGGATGAGAATGAGTTTGTTGCAGTCACAAGCACCAACGCTGCAAAACTCTTCAACATTTACCCACGTAAAGGTGCCACATCAGAAAGCAAATGCTGTGTCTGTCTAAGTCTTGTCTGTTTTAGGCTTTAAAGAGGTAATGTCATTTAGAGAAGGGGTGTCATTCTGAAGGCTCCGTCATACTCCAGAAGAAGTCAAGAAGTCGGTCACATGGTCTTGAGATGTTAATTTTCGCACACACCTTTCATTATCCACAAGACACTCAGATCAGAACTCCCAGGAAGCTCCTCCCTCCTCCTACAGCGTTAAAAGAGATTTCTTCCAGCCAGCCTCTCAACTCTCCTGTACTTGTACAGATGTTTGCTTCCCTTATCTCAACCAGACATGATTATTAAACCGACTGACAGTCACAGCCTTGAAGAGCCGCCTGTGTCTCTGCAGTCTTCTTAAGTTCAGAGGTTTATAAGTTTTGCTGGAACAGTTGTAAAGACAGCTGTATTTTCTAACAACCTCCAGGTGCTTCTCAGCGGAGCAGTAAAAGCAAAATGACTCACCGGCTTTTCCACATAAACACGCCCACAACAACTTCTGACCAATCACACAACACTTGGCTCAAACCCCTGTGAAAAAAGGCCTTGTGTCAAGAAGCGGTGGACAAAGCTGCTACGCGAACAAAAATGATGGAATTCTCATCACATAACCACGTGAATTAGAGTCAACTTCGTGACTTCTCATGGAGTATGGAAAGGCCTTTAGACACTTGTCGAACTGACATAGCTAAATATATTTGCTGTCTGAAAAAAATAGTACATGTAATCTCACCCAGAAACATTTAAAATTCACATTAGAACCTTTGCTCTCTAAAGGTTGCTCCATATTCTGCAAGAACCAAGAAAATTGTCATTTTTTTCCCCTCTCAGTTGGACTTCTTGCAGCTTCTTCTCAACACAATATCTGGGCAGAACTTCTTTCTCGTGTTGTGTCTGACAACTACTGCGTGATTGGTCAGAAATTTGAAGTGTGCACGGTTAATGTAGAAATTTCGGCTTCTCAGGAGTTCTACACTTAAGTTTCTGATGAAGTATAAGTCCTGGCCAGAATGAATTTTGTTCTTGTTTTTGACACCTCACAAAAACAATTTTCTTGGTTCTTGCAGATTATGCAACAAGCTTTACTCACTCAAAAACGCTGATACAACATTACTGGATGTTTATCAGTAAACCAATGCTCAAATTTATCATTTATAATTGATTACCTGACCAATGTGTCTTGTGTGTGTGCAGGACGGATTGCAGTCGGCTCTGATGCTGACATTGTCATCTGGAACCCAAAAGAGACTCTAAGTGTTTCTGCAAAGACTCACAACCTGGTAACAAGTCATTTGCTTTATCAGTTATCTATCAGGTATACCTAATCAATAAACACCATTACATTGCCCTGTGCAGACAGTGGAGGTGAATATCCTGGAGGGTTTGGAGCTTCGAGGTGTTCCGACGGTAGTGATCAGTGGCGGTCAAGTTGTTCTGGAAGAAAGAAAACTTAAAGTTAGTGAAGGTTCAGGGCACTTTGTCCCGAGAAAAGCTTTTCCTGATGCAGTCTACAAGAGGATCAAAGCTCGCAGCAAGGTAATTCTACCAGCTTTACCAGATAACCACAACAGCCACATAACAGCGGCAGCTAATTAACCACCTAACCAGAGTTAACAGTGCAATGCACTGATAATTGATAGCAACCTGTCAGATTATATACAACTGAAACTAGATGTTTACACTCACTGTATTAAAAGGCTGAACTGTTTTTCTTCCTGTCTGACATTAAATCAGACTAACCCTTTCCTGTTTCAGGTCAGTTAGGATTCCCAAACTTATTTCCATTTGTTAAATGAGTGAGACTATTTAATTATTCCTTTTTCAAAGTTACAAGTTTTCATCCATGTTCTCAGTATTTGTTAGCGGTGCCTTTAAACTGTCTGACTCGGGTCAGATGTTCTGGTTTCCTTCCTCAAGCTTCTGTCAGAAGTTTGTTAGAATTTTGTCCCGTTCTTCCTGACAGAACTGGAGGAACTGAGTCAGGTGTGTAGGCCTCATTGTTCTCACAGCTTTTCAGATCAGGGCTTTGTGATGGCCGCTCCTCAACACTGACTTTGTTGTCCTGAAGCCACTTTGGAACTAATCTGTCTGCTGAGGGACAGTGTCCACTTGGAGACCCATTTGTGTCCAATCTTTACCTTCCTGGCTGATGTCTTCACATGTTGCTTCATTATTTCCACAGAATGTTCTTTCCTCATGATGCCGTCTCTTTTTGTGAAGTGCATCAGTCCTTCCTGCAGCAAACGAGTCCCACAGCAAGATGCTGCTGTCAGGAACGGTGGTGACGGAGACAAACCCTGAGTGCAGACTCACTGTAAAGTAATTAAACTGATTTATTAAATAAAGAAAAATAAACAAAACAAAAGCTGACGTGGCAGCAACAAAAACAGAACAAAAAGCACGACAGGGTTAGACAACAAGGGACCAAGGCACGGAGAACAGCAACGACAAACAATGAACCGACAGAGTGTGGAAGTGATGACCGGGTATTTAAACACTGGGAATAATTAGGAGAAGTGGAAACAGGTGGAATGAGTAGCAATTACCGGCAGGTGAAGGTGGGCGTGGCAGGAGACCGAGTGAGTGACAACAGGGGAGGAGTGAATGCTGACAACAACACAAACTGGAAAAACCAAACTGAAACAAAAACCAAGACCACAACAAAATAACAAAGAAAACAAAACTGAAAACACAAAAAATCCAAATCCTCACAGCTGCCACCCCCATGCTTCACAGTTGGGATGGTGTTCTCAGGCTTTCCCCTTTTTCCTCCAAATGTAACAAAGGTCATTATGGTCAAACAGTTTAATTTTAGTCTCATCAGACCTTGGGACATGTCTTCAAACAGGAAGCTCTTTGTCCCTGTAATCTGTCTTTTTGTGCTTTAGAGACATGTCTTCTTCCTCTCTGAGGGACCTTTCAGCACATGTTGGTCCAGGACTCATTTCAGCTGCAGCTTCATAATGTCACAACAACGTTCCAGTGTTTTTACTTGCACATAATTGTTTGGACAGATGAATGTGGAGACTTCAACTGAAAATTTAATCTAGAGATGAACCACAGTTGTGGAGGACAGTCTCTTCCTGTTATCTTGGCTGATTTTGGTTTCCCCACGATGCAACACAAAGAAGCAGTGTGCCTAAAATGCATTTACAGGTGAGCTGCTAATTACCTCAGATGTTGACAACTAATCAATCAAAAGCTTCCAAAATCATGACATCATAGAAATCGTGGTGTATGTAAACTTGTGATATGAAGAATGTCATAGAATTTCTCACTATTTCAGAATTTAACAAATACAAATAATTTTGGGAATCCTAACTGACCTAAAACAAGAAACATTTAGTCTAATTCATTGTCAGACAGTGAGAAAAAAAAAGATTATTTCTTATGCAGGTAATCATCAGGTTTACACTGCAGTTAACCTGGACACCAACCAGAGTTAACAGCTGATTAACATAATAACCAGAGATAACTAACAGTGTAACTGAATCATCTAATCAGACAAAACCGTGGGACTGTACCAATGGTTGTAAAATTATATAGTTACCCTGGTCACCAAGCGGAGTAAACAGCTGATTGACTGACCTGATGTTGAATTGAAAAAAACTACCAGTAAGCCAATCATCTGATCTGTTTATCTGATGTTTTTGTCATTTGACAGATGGCGGAGGTTCATGGCGTTCCTCGTGGAAACTACGATGTGTCGGTCCATGATGTCATCAGTGTGACTAAATCTGTCCCGCCCACTCCAACCACCAGGGGGCCCACCTGTCCTAAAACCCAGATTGGCCCCAGAAACCTCCACCAATCAGGATTCACCCTGGCAGGTACTGTGGCTGCAGTTTTCTAATGACTTTAAGCCGTTTTCATTCCCCATGAGAAGTCACGAAATCAGCTTTCAGTCATGTGGTTGCGTGATGAAAATTGCGACATTTTGTTCTCATAGCAGCTACATCTTCTTGACACAAGGCCCGGGCCAAACTCTTTCTCACAGGGGTTTTCGCTAAGTGTTGTGTGATTGGTCAGACGTCGTTGTGGGCGTGTTAATGTGGAAAAGCTAGTGAGCTTTAATGGCTCAGCTGAGAAGCAGCTGGAGGCAGCCGCCTTTACATCTGTTCCAGCAAAACGTGCTGACCTTTGAACTGTAAAACATCTGACAAACAGACTCTTTTTAAGATGAGGAGAGTAATCTGATTACATGTTTCTGCCTGATGGTGAAGGAACTGTTAACTAAGAGTTTAAGGATTTTAACAAAGTCAAAGTTAAAATCTCTTTATTTAATTAGCCTTGGACAGAGGGGTTCCACTGCACAGAGACACAACATCACAGAGCTCATAAATACAGAAATAAATTAATAAAATCATTAAAAACCAGCTGCAACACATGATCCAACCTCTGAGTCCCTGATTGAAGAACCAAACTCATTAAACAGGAATTACTTATCTTATTCATACCATAATTAGTATAATTACAGCTGGAAACATCTGGTGATTGTTGAGTCTTCACTTTCAGAGCGATCATCCTGGTGATTCTAACCTCCTGTTAAATGATCAGAAACAGATTTTAGACGGGATTAAAGTCACTGTTGATTTCCTGATACCTTCTAAGTTCTCTCAGCTGCATATTTAAAAATGGACTCATACAAAACTTCACAATAATTAATATTTGAATACTGAGTAGATCTGTAATATAATATACAATGAAATAAACCTCCTAATTTTCATGTAATAAGCATCAAGATGTCCCATTTAATGACCTACCTGTCAGTGATTCCAGCTTTGAGCTCCTCAGAGATCAGATTCTTGTCCTTCAGTTCTTCATAGCCTCGTTATTATATAAAAAAAAAACACTTATCGATCTAATGTCCAGGCATTTTCCACGATGATATGTGTGATATCAAGGAATTACAGAACTGCTGAACAGGGAGGTTGAAATGAATTACTTCCTCAAGATGACTGCATTTTTGGCGCATCAAAAGTCACGTGATAGCACGTCTATAGAATATACGTCATTGGCTGTGACTGTCTCAGTCGGTTTAATAAACACTTCTGGTTGAGATAAGGGACGGGAGAGTTGAGAAGCCAGCGGGAAGAAACCTGTTTTAACGCTGTAGGAGGAGAGAGGAGCTTCCCGGGAGTTCTGAGCCGAGTGTCTCATGGACGATGAAAGATGTGTGTGAAAACAAACGTCTCAGAACCACGTGACTGAACAGACTTCTTGACATCTTATGGAGTATGATGGAGCCTTTAGAGTTAGGAGTTTTGTTAGGGTTAGTTGATAAGTTATTACTGGTTGTCTGTGTGATGCATTCTGGATAATCTCAGAGCAGCTGAGCTAAGTAGAAAACAATTTGTAATATTGAATAGTTCTGTGATTACAATTTGTTCTTGTGTCCAGGTGCTCAGATTGATGACCACATACCTCGTCGCTCTGCTCAGAGGATTGTGGCACCACCTGGTGGACGATCCAACATTACATCATTATCTTAAAACAGCAAGAAGAACCAGGGATCTCATTTATAAAAGATTGGGTAGGATTCATACTAAAAGTGTGACAGCAAAAATGGCGTACGCTAAAAAACATTCAGATTTATAAAACCATGCACACGTGCACCAGCAAGCAATTTTCCTTTCTAAATCACACCTGTACGTAAGTTTGGGCACAAGGTCCCGCCTCAGGTTCTGCCCTCCACACACCCACATTCAACCATAAATGGTCGATGCAAAGCACCTCATGAATGTGAAGGTGATTTTAAATAAGTCAGCTGATCAGTGTTATTTCATGGTTACCATGGCAACCACGGAGAAAAGAGAAACTAAATTTCAGAAATCGATGTGCTGGTGATGAGGTGGAGAACAGAAAAATATCATTTTTGGGAGCCACAGTCGTGGTGTTACAAATAAATGGAAGCGTTGTGAGTGGAAATGTGTCGTTCCCTCTGTTAATTCAGTGAGTGGGTCAGAGAGGGACGTGGCTGAGGTGGAGAAAAACTGGTCTGATTTTAGGGTGGAGGCAAAAAGCGACTAACCAGCCACCACCAGAGCCTGTCAGCTACAGGTGGGGGTGAGGGCTGACCTGAACTGACACCTATGAAAGAAGGATGGCCGGTGTCGTGCTGAAAAGTGATGGTCTGCCAAAAACTGATCGGGCGTGCCACCGCGAGGGAGCACACGGATGTGAGCGGTGTTAAAGCGCGCCTCCTCTGACCTCTGGGGGTTTGGAGGCAGCGCCTGAGGGGGGAGCCACTGTCCCTCTGTGTTATTCTGTGGGACACATCACCCTGGTGATCATCCAGGGAGGAACCTGAAATGTTGCTGAACTCTTATTTAAGATTGAAGTTGGCTTAAAGCCTTTTTTATTTGAAAGGTCCTTCTGGCTCACCAGCAGAAGCATAAATAATCCTGCTGTTCTGAAAGCTTCTGATAAGATTAAAGTTTGATTATGGAGTGAAATTAAATATCTGAGAGGAATCATGATGGAGTGTGGCTTCAACTCTCCATTTCACCATCGGTGTCTCCAGTTCCCCCTGTCTCCAAAACAAGGGTCTATGGGACGCATGGCTCAGAGCTGGCATGAGGGACGGCACATTTTCACAAAGTTTGTGTTTTATAGATCACAAACTTTGAGTGGAAAGTGACGTATGCAAGTCTCAGGCCTCGTTTTGTGCGTACGACAGTTTTCTAAATGAGACCCCAGTTCTTTTACATTTACCCAACAAAATACTGAAGAGTCCATGTTACAACTAAATGCAGCCAAGTGTCTCTGAAACCTTCTAATTGGTACTACATCCTCTGACAGTAGAACTTCTACTGAACCTGAGACCTGTAGGTTTTTGGTTTCCACTTAACTCCATTTGAACGTCTAGAACAAGTCCTGTGTTCCAAGAATTCAACTCTAAACCCTTTCTACAACGTAACCAATCTGAGAACTGTATTTCAACTCATTAAAATCCCTGCAGTAAGTCTGATATAGGGGTTACATCACCTGGTACTGGACCCCACAGTTAGTTACAAACCCTGCAAGTCTGCAGTTCTACAAGTTGTCATAACCCTAACCCTAAAAGTTAAAACAACACCAATGGTACCAAAACTACAACTGCTTACTGAGCCTTAGTACACAACAGTACTACAGCAGCAGTACTCAAGCAAATAAAATCTCTTAATGCAATCACACTGCCACCAATAATCACAACCCTGCTCTATTGTTGGTGGGGCAGGGGTTAGATCTGTCGCCTCCGCCTCCGAGGAAGACGCAGGATCGTATGTGTGGGTTTAATCTGGGTACCCCGGTTTCCTCCCACAGACCAAAAACCTGCATGTTAGGTTTATTGGTAACTCTAACTTGTCCCTATGCGAGATGGTTGTTTGTCTCATTTGTCTCCATGTGGCCCTGTGATAGACTTGGGACCTGACTGCTGGAGATAGGCAACCCAGAAAGGAGAAGTGGGTAAAAAAAATAAATGGACAGTTGGTTGGTCCAGTCTGGATCAGAACCACAGCTAGTTCCAGCTTGAGCCAGGTGGGAACTTTTATTGACTGGTAAGGCAACAAGAGGCAACTCATCCTGATGCAACAAACAAAAGAATGTAAATTAAACCTCTATATCTCAGAGGACATTTCTGTCATATCTATGGTCCACAGGTTCTTTTTAACTGGTTAGTATTTGATTGGCTTGCTTGGAACTATGAATGAGGTAAAACCTAAACAAGTACTCTATCAATATTACTCACATGAGCAGCAAAGTCCTACCAGAATGGTATGTTTAGGGTTAGTTTTTGCGACTTTTGTATTTCTTCCAGTTACTACTAAATACTATATCAACTCTTCTGCTTGTATTAAACTCACTCAGATTCAGGCATCATACAGTTTTATACCTGAAACCTAGTCTTTCATTATTCATAAGTATTGTATTTGGTACTAAAACTTGATAAACTCTTGATCCTGCGGATAAAGAGGAGTCCATCCCATTACAGTAACTGGTAATGTAACTCATTCTGAATGGTACTACATTTTGTATTGACCAGCATTTTATCTAGTATTTCATCTGTCAGCTTTACCAGATGAAGGACTTGTAGTATAAGTAACTGTGTCAGGGTAAAAGTGCAGCCAAGAATAGTTTATTCCCAGATCTTCTCAGCTGTTTCTTTACCAAAAAATACTTGGTCTTCCTATTTAAAATCATTCTTCTAGTCTTAAATCAGAGTTAAACCCTATTTGATTTTCTTTCCTCTGACTGTTGATGGTGCTATTTTTTACAGTAAGAGCCAGCAAGTAGCAAATCACGTCAAAGAAACTGACACCTTCCGCAAAAGTGATACCACAAACTGATACCATCATCATGAAAACAGCTTGCTCTGAACATTATTATATTAAAGAGCTGAAAGAACAGCCTTCCCTGCACAAGCTCAGTACAGTTTTGAGGCTCTGTCCTTTGACCTCACACATAAGAAAAAAAGGATTTCTCAGAAAGATCTCTTGTCAGAAATGTAAACATCAAGGGAAATCTATTTCTGAAAGAGTCAGATCTTGGGAAGAATCCCCACACATCCTCAAAAACATGATCCCTGGGGGTCACTGTGTAAAAACACCCATGAGCTCATCTTGCTGTTCGTGTTGGTTTTGTAGGAATTCCAGATTTTTCTGGAAAGTTTTCTTTTTTTGCATTTTTAGTAGCTTAACTGTGAAGTAGTGTCAGTGTTGGCATCATTAACTCCCATCAGACTCTCACCAAATCTGGTAACAATACCCATGTTTGAACCTAACCCTGATGCAGAACTGAATGTTTATTGATTACTCTAAATGTGACTTTATTCATAATAATAATCATTAAATGCTAGTGTTTTATTCAGATTAAGGATTTTATCAGATGATCATCAGAACCACAGATTGGCTATAAATAGTGGGTGAAGCTACCTGCTCTGAAAGGTGGAGCCAGCTCCGCCTATTTATCCAAATCTAGTGAACTTCTGGTGCCACGAAGACCAGAAACTGAAATGTGAGGTCACTGACTACACCCACCTTCTGCATACAGTTAGCACTGGTGGAGGCTTCACGGTTTATGCAGCCTTCAGGAGCCATGTTGGTGTCCTGCTGTTGCCATGACATCAAAGACAACATGATGAAGGTCAGAAGTGTCCTTAAAGAAACAGTCCAACATTCATTCAGCACTCTTACACAGAACCAGCTGCTGCTGAGTTTAGATTAGTTTAACTTGGTGTAGATTTACCATAGTGGTGGTGCATCTGATGTAGTTGTTCCTGTAGTGATTGTAAGGTGCAGTTGTGATGAGACTTGCATGAATAAACTGAAGAGAAAAACAACAGAGTGAAATGTCTGCTTTTTACATGATCCATCCTTAAAGTCAGAAAATCTGGGTGAAAATCATCTGCAAACTCCAGCCACCCAGCTAGCTGCTTTGTCAGCTGGGCTTTAGATGGAAGGCAGCCATCAGGACCAGGAAATCTGCAGAACCAGATGTTTACAGTGACATGATTAGTCAATTACCATTACATGATCAAACAGGAACACAGCAACAGACTGTCATTTGACATTAAATCGTTCAAGATGAGCTGCTGAAAACACGCACACAGTGAGAGTCTCTGATCATGTCAGTATCTAAATTCAATTCAAAACTGAAGAATTTGACAGAATGGTCAATTCATGATATTTTTTATTTCTGATACAATGACAAAAGGAGAATCTGACCCACCACCCTGACATGTCCAACTCTACCCCTGACCCACCCGCTGTGTGATCAGTCTGATTAGAGCAGATCAATGAGTTTGGATCAATAACACGAGTGGCTGGCTCCAAGATCAAATGACGCCAGAGCATGGATCAATAATCAGCTGATGGTTTAACAGTTTTCCATCAGAAGAAGGCCACAGAAAGAAAACTACTGCAGCAACAACAACAAAACATTTAGTGAACAGTTTTGTTAATGTGACGATCATCAATCAGTCAAAGCTGCTAAGATCAGCTTCCTGTTTTTGCTTCCCTGCATAAACGCTTATGTAACTGTGTGTGTGTCTGTGTGTTGCTCCTCTTCCTCACTGCCCTCTGATGAAGCAGAGTGATGTCAGTCTCTGACCTGCAGCCGAAACATTGCTGCACGCTGACGTTACATAACTCTAATCTGGAAATGGAAACAGGATGAAGAGTCGAAGCTGCTACTGGATTTAATCTGATAATCTGCTGGAGAGGAGGGCTGCTGTCCTCTAAATCCGGACTCTAAGGTCCTGGTCTCAGTCAGGTCTCTGATTGCTTGATTTCCACTGAAGAAACAAAACAAGAACAAAAAAGTAAACTTTAATAAACTTTATTAAACTTTTACTCTGAAAGGACAAACATTAAAGGAACAGTCGGAGCTCATGTTTACACCACTTTCGGTTACAACAGGGGCCAGATTATGATGTCCTCGTGTCTCTAGTGTTCAGTCTTATTACAACGACATCACTAACACAAAGTTAAACAATAATACGTTACATCAACATGAGCTCGCCATTACAGCCGTGCAGCATTCAGGTTCCTTTCAAGTAAAGAGAATCTGCCCACCCTGAAATTACAGCAGCTGTGACCCGAACGCAGCACGAGGCCTTCAGGAACAATATGAATATTTCAATGTCAACAGGTCGACAACAGGAACATTTACTTTAAACACTTTAAATTCTCCTTCAGACTTCCTGTTTCTCTCTCTCTCTCTCACACACACACACACACAGAGGTAAGAGCACTGCAGTGTTTGTTGCTCAGAAAGGCTTTAAACTGGTTAGCAGAAGCTAAAAGGAAGTGCAGCGTTAGCTTCACGTTTCTATGACAACATGAAGCAGTGATGACATCACTTCCTGATGTGAGACGTGCATGTACAAGCGCTGTAAGATTAAAGATCAATAAAAACAGCAAATAAGTTCAGCTAATAATAAAGTCTGTAATAGACAACACAGAACTTTACCAACAACTGTGCACCCGTACAGCAGTGTTCATTATCTGAGGGTTTTTATTAAAGTTTAATCAATAATCAGAAACACAAAAACAACCAAACACATCAAGAAGAACCAGAACCCTCGGAACCTTTAGTATCAAATACAGCTCTGACCTCGCAGCCAGTCACAAAGCTCCAAAACACTGGTTCTGACCTACAGAGGCTCATCCACTAATTCTGACTGACAGCACTAGGTTCTGACCCAATGGTTCTGGTAAATTTGAGTCCAAAGAAGCATCATTATAACTCTTGTCAGAACCTGAAACTGAATTTGTTGGATCTGTGAACGTTCAGTCCAACAGTATTTACAGGTTCCAACCAGTCTGAGTCCAAAGAGGGCAGAATTTAACCCTAAGCCCAACAGAACCAGAACCACTGAACAAGACATTCAAGGTTTAAAATTTCAATGTTAAAATTCAGTCAAACACTTTTACTGGTGGACCACCTCCCAGGTATGACCCCTGCTGGTTCTGATCTGTTACCATGGTAACCAATGTTTTGTGTTTACCTAAAGTCCAACATATGACAATGACCCGGACTTATGGGTACCAGCTAAATACCAACAGAAGTTTAAACAGTCCTTGTGTAGAAATCTTTAAAAATCTAAACCTCCCGTTCTGGAACCAGTCAAGTAAATAAAGAAAACACTTTAAAACTGTGCACGGTACCATGACCCAGCATGATTAACTGACCCGTGACCCCACCTCAATGGAACCTCTTCCCTTTCAGTTTGCAGGAATGATTAAAAGACTGGACTTCTGGTTCTGGTCAAGATGTCCCCCTGACAGAAACTAGATTAAATAATCTGAACAGAGTTCTGAAGAGCAAGATGCTCTCCAGAAAACCCACCATTTCAGAAACCATCAAAACCCATAAATGTTTTGGAATCTGGAGGATTCTGAAGTCACTGAGGTCTCAGAGGACCAGAACTCCACTAAGGTTCTGGTATGAAGTGGATTGTGAAGTGAAATCTTTGGACCCGGTTCTGAATGCTCCTATGGAGGAGATATTTGGAGGTCTGGAGTTCAGATCATCTTCAGCCCTGTGAAGATCACATCTGAGACCTGGAACTACTTAAGCTTTAGAAGACTTTAAGTCCTGGAACCTTATTAAAGTTCTGAATAGTCCTGAGCCCTGAACGTTTCTGGTTCTGCCGTCTTGCCTGCGTAGTTCTGAGATATTACTCTCTTATTGTAAGTAGTTTTCCCTCCACGGAACCCAGTGCTGGTTTTTGTTGCAGTTACTCTGAAACTGGACTGAGTCCAAACACATTTGCATTTCAGGATTCAGTTTTTGTGGAGAAGGTTCAGCTCCAGTTTGAGACCTGGAACCTCGTAAGTTCTGAGTCTGGCTCTATGCAGACGGCACCTGAACTTGATGATGGTCTTCAGCAGAGTGGTTTCAGAACATAAAGTGATGGAGTGAAGGTGGTGCTTTGAATCTACAGGATAACATGGCTGCTCCAGAAGAGTTCCAGAGGGTTCCTAACATTAAGAGAATAAAATTGATCTAACTATAAAACCTGTGCTGCCCTCACCAGTAGGGGGCGCTGGTCTCAACATGACTCCAGCTTTGCCACTCAGAGAAAATGCCCGCTGATGTCCTGGGACTTCCTAATGGGTCAAACGCCATCTCATCCATCTTTTCACCATTGCTGTCGCTCTGGATCTCCAGTCCAGAGCTCCTTTCAGGGATCCGGCTCAGACAACCATTTGGATCAACAGTCATTAGGCGATAGTTGTTTCCCAGGTTGTTGTCCCAGAAGGTCTTGTCATGTGTCTTGTACTGGATGCAAAACTCCACACTGTTGGAAGAGTCCAGCTTCTGTGGCACTGCTAAAGAGAAGGTGAAAGTGTCTGTGTCAGGGCAGCCATAGACGTTGTTCAAGTACCGGCACTCTATGTCCTGGAAGGAGCTCCATGAGTCGAAGGTGATCCGGACCAAGACTGACTTCTCAAAGCAGATGTTTTGGACCTGAACAGTACCAGAAAGGAGGTTTTCCTGTATAGAACAGGTCTCCAGAGAAACCTGTTGGGCTTTAAGACGGTTCCTCAGATCCAGATAGTCTGCAGCTGGTGGGGTAAAGTCCAAAACAAGACCCAAACCAGAATTTGTTGAATCTAGAAGTAGAACATAAAGAGAGCAAAACTGTGGATTAAAGTATGTTCAGTAATAAACTCATCTTAGCTGAAGTCCAAAAGATGGTTCACCTAAAACCACCCAGGATCAAAAGAATTTACAACCTATGTGACCTCCACCAAGGTTTTTTGGCTCAAATGTTATTTAAAATTACAACTACAAGTAAAACTATCTCAGACTAAAGCTAAACTGGTCAGACTAGTTCAGTCTGAAGTAAAACTGGTAAAGACTAAATTCAAACAGCTCAGTGATTCAAACACTCTGAAGCCAAAATGGTACATGGTTTTCTGTGAAGAACATGTTTTTCATCAGTTCAGTGGCTCTTTTCTTGTAAAACTGGAGATCCTTTGACCATCTTTGATCCTCAGATTACACCTGAACTGGATTCTAAATTTAATCTGAATCAGGATAACAATCTGCTGCTGATGCCAACTTTGCCTCATAAGGATGTATGAAATAACATCATTATCAACCATAAATCTCCCTGTTCCAATAGTTTCTGGATTGTGTTTCAGCCTGAACAGATGAGTTTTAACAAATTAAACTGACATACAAGAACAAAAAATATTTGGGTTTTGTTCAATCTGACAAGAAGTAAAACTGTTCAATCATCGAACATTTGGATCAGAAAGTCAAAGATAATTGATCAGACTAACTTTTCTTTCCCTCTGATTAATTAATAAATCTGTAATTATATTGTTTTATTAATTATTCTTCAGCTCAGGTACCTTTGTTGTCTCTCAGGTATAGTCTTTCGGTGGCGCCCTCTATCTCCGTCAGGTGGAACTGCAGCTCTGCCAGGGGGTCGTCCTCAGTCTCAGAGAAATAGCGGACAGTGGTGAGCGCCAAACCCTGAGAGTCTGCAAACACCACACTTTTCTTCTGGCTCCTCCTCCTTCTCCTCACCTGGTCGCTGCTCTCTGTGGACACGCCTGTCGCAACTGTGGTTGCTATGACGATAGTGTTGCAGCATTCAGAAGACAAACAGGGTCGCAGCGGCTGATAGCATGGTGAAACGGTGGCTGGTGTGTAAAGATGGTTGTCATGGTTACTGAGGAAGGAGTGCAGCGGAGGAGAGCTGGCGAGACATATCCTGATGGCCATGTTGACAGGCATAATGGAAGGCAGAGCCTGAGCAGAGACAATTGGTTGTTATTAATCCAAAAGAGAGCAGAGCCTCAAAATTTAAACAGTACACTAATCTTGGGTAATCTCAGCCTAATTTTAGGGTTATCTCAGGTTATCCTCAGGTTTAACTGGTCAGAGGATAGCTGGAACTACTCTGAGGACAGCTGGAACTGGTCAGAGGACAGCTGGAACTGGTCAGAGGAAAGCTGGAACTGGTCAGAGGACAACTGGAACTACTCTGAGGACAACTGGAACTACTCTGAGGACAACTGGAACTACTCTGAGGACAACTGGAACTACTCTGAGGACAACTGGAACTACTCTGAGGACAACTGGAACTACTCTGAGGACAACTGGAACTACTCTGAGGACAACTGGAACTACTCTGAGGACAACTGGAACTACTCTGAGGACAACTGGAACTACTCTGAGGACAACTGGAACTACTCTGAGGACAACTGGAACTACTCTGAGGACAACTGGAACTACTCTGAGGACAACTGGAACTACTCTGAGGACAACTGGAACTACTCTGAGGACAACTGGAACTACTCTGAGGACAACTGGAACTACTCTGAGGACAACTGGAACTACTCTGAGGACAACTGGAACTACTCTGAGGACAACTGGAACTACTCTGAGGACAACTGGAACTACTCTGAGGACAACTGGAACTACTCTGAGGACAACTGGAACTACTCTGAGGACAACTGGAACTACTCTGAGGACAACTGGAACTACTCTGAGGACAACTGGAACTACTCTGAGGACAACTGGAACTACTCTGAGGACAACTGGAACTACTCTGAGGACAACTGGAACTACTCTGAGGACAACTGGAACTACTCTGAGGACAACTGGAACTACTCTGAGGACAACTGGAACTACTCTGAGGACAACTGGAACTACTCTGAGGACAACTGGAACTACTCTGAGGACAACTGGAACTACTCTGAGGACAACTGGAACTACTCTGAGGACAACTGGAACTACTCTGAGGACAACTGGAACTACTCTGAGGACAACTGGAACTACTCTGAGGACAACTGGAACTACTCTGAGGACAACTGGAACTACTCTGAGGACAACTGGAACTACTCTGAGGACAACTGGAACTACTCTGAGGACAACTGGAACTACTCTGAGGACAACTGGAACTACTCTGAGGACAACTGGAACTACTCTGAGGACAACTGGAACTACTCTGAGGACAACTGGAACTACTCTGAGGACAACTGGAACTACTCTGAGGACAACTGGAACTACTCTGAGGACAACTGGAACTACTCTGAGGACAACTGGAACTACTCTGAGGACAACTGGAACTACTCTGAGGACAACTGGAACTACTCTGAGGACAACTGGAACTACTCTGAGGACAACTGGAACTACTCTGAGGACAACTGGAACTACTCTGAGGACAACTGGAACTACTCTGAGGACAACTGGAACTACTCTGAGGACAACTGGAACTACTCTGAGGACAACTGGAACTACTCTGAGGACAACTGGAACTACTCTGAGGACAACTGGAACTACTCTGAGGACAACTGGAACTACTCTGAGGACAACTGGAACTACTCTGAGGACAACTGGAACTACTCTGAGGACAACTGGAACTACTCTGAGGACAACTGGAACTACTCTGAGGACAACTGGAACTACTCTGAGGACAACTGGAACTACTCTGAGGACAACTGGAACTACTCTGAGGACAACTGGAACTACTCTGAGGACAACTGGAACTACTCTGAGGACAACTGGAACTACTCTGAGGACAACTGGAACTACTCTGAGGACAACTGGAACTACTCTGAGGACAACTGGAACTACTCTGAGGACAACTGGAACTACTCTGAGGACAACTGGAACTACTCTGAGGACAACTGGAACTACTCTGAGGACAACTGGAACTACTCTGAGGACAACTGGAACTACTCTGAGGACAACTGGAACTACTCTGAGGACAACTGGAACTACTCTGAGGACAACTGGAACTACTCTGAGGACAACTGGAACTACTCTGAGGACAACTGGAACTACTCTGAGGACAACTGGAACTACTCTGAGGACAACTGGAACTACTCTGAGGACAACTGGAACTACTCTGAGGACAACTGGAACTACTCTGAGGACAACTGGAACTACTCTGAGGACAACTGGAACTACTCTGAGGACAACTGGAACTACTCTGAGGACAACTGGAACTACTCTGAGGACAACTGGAACTACTCTGAGGACAACTGGAACTACTCTGAGGACAACTGGAACTACTCTGAGGACAACTGGAACTACTCTGAGGACAACTGGAACTACTCTGAGGACAACTGGAACTACTCTGAGGACAACTGGAACTACTCTGAGGACAACTGGAACTACTCTGAGGACAACTGGAACTACTCTGAGGACAACTGGAACTACTCTGAGGACAACTGGAACTACTCTGAGGACAACTGGAACTACTCTGAGGACAACTGGANAGGTAAACTGGTCTGAGGAAAGGTAAACTGGTTTGAGGACAGTTAAACTGGTTTGAGGACAGTTAAACTGGTCTGAGGAAAGGTAAACTGGTTTGAGGACAGTTAAACTGGTTTGAGGACAGGTAAACTGGTCTGAGGAAAGGTAAACTGGTTTGAGGACAGTTAAACTGGTTTTGAGGACAGGTAAACTGGTTTTGAGAACAAGCAAACTGTTTGAATGGGGGTGTGACGGGTTACAGGAAGCTTATTTCAGGTCAGTTGTTGTTGCGCAGATAAATTTTCGCGTGCGTCTCACCTTGTGCAGTTCATGGATAAGTTTCCTTCGTTAATTTCCGTTCATTTTCGACAGATTTCCGGTTGGATAGAAAGGAAGCAGCTGCAGTTTGTGTCTTGTTTACTTTGACCTGCTCTCTCCGTCTTTCAGCTCCTGCTTTTCTGCCATTTCACCGCGGAGACGCGCTGATGTCCGTGCACGCGCCTCGACACGCCCCCTCCTGTGAGCTACTCAGAAACACAGAGCAGCCAATCAGCGCTCAAAACGGTTAGCCTTTCTCTCTCAGCCAATCAGAGAGAAACAGACAAATAAACCACAAACAACCACACACAGGAGTCTGTTGGTCACGTACGTGGGCGGAGCTTGTTTAGACTAGATGTGCTCCATTTTCATCATTTGCGCGCGAGCCGGAGTGAAGCAGCGATGGAGGAGTTTAATTTTGAAGCGAAATATGACGTCACATGAAAACCGGTCGGTCCGTCAGAGGGTCAAAGGTCATTTATCCAGAATGAGACAAAAATGCCACCAGTCAGCTGCTGAACCGGTTCTTGTTGTTTTTTTAACATCACTGTTTCTGCAAACAGCTCCGCCATGTTTTTACTGTCGGTATAGGGGCGCGCATGCGCCTCCTCCTCCAGTCTCCACTGGTCTGAGCCATTAATGTGAGCCCTGAGCACGAGCAAAGGGGAAACAAAAAAATATATTTTAAAAAAGGTGAGAAGACAGAAAAGACACTAGAAGATTAGACAGGAAAACAGAAGTTGTTTAAGTTTGTCGAAGGCAACAGAAATCTTAAAACTGGTTACTTGTTTTACAGCCGGTTGTTATCATAAAGACTGATCCCTTACTGTATCACTGCAAAATACATTAGATTTCTTTAGATTTTATCTTGTGAAATCCAGACTGAAATATATTCAGCCCCATCATGGACAAACCTCCAACATATATCTCTTTTTTGTATATATTTGTAGAATATACTTTTCTTTGACATTTATATATGATTATACTGGGATGTTACTACCATTAAGTTTTACTGAGTTGATGGGAGCGACTATCATCAGGCAGGTGAATCCTGTTAGACAACAATGAAGTTTAACTATACTCAGTACAACTATTTGTTTTTGGGAAGTTGTTTATATCTGTCCATTTTCTTTACCCACTTTCGGTGCAGGGTTGCTGGGGAGCTGGTGCCTATCTTCAGCGGTCATTGTGCAAGAGACGGGGTACACCTTTGATACGTTTCTAATACATCACAGAGCCACATAGAGACAAATGAGACAAACGACCATTCACACGACCACTCACACCTTGAGACAATTCAAGTTTGTGAGAGGACACCCACATCAAAATTTAAGATGGTGCCAGTGTGTCAGACATACCATCTGTTATTTCTTTGTTCATTGTTTATTCTTACCTTGATTTTTTATTTGTGTTGCCACTGATTGATTTGGTATGATCACCAAACACTTCTGGACATCAAAACATCTGCAGAGTTTCAGTCAAAGCATGATTTGGGGAGTAAGAATTAGACTCCTCCAGCTGATCTGCGCTGCCTTCCTGGCATCATTCTGGACAGAAAGTGCGCACGAAGACACGGTAAATGTGGTGGTATGGCAGTTAGTCTGAGGGCTTACCTGGCGACTCGTTAACATCAAAAAATCAGATTACTATGACTGGTCATCCCTGATTCAAGACTGACACCTCTTCCCACCATCAAATGCGTTGCTCTCCGTTTTAGGGGAGGCTCCTTTGTCATCACTCAGTTGACTCCAAAGAAATGCACCCAGTTTTTGTAGGTCAAATGTTTTATGAAATAATATAGATTTTTAAAAAGTTGTTCATGTCTTTATGAAGAAAAATATTGTGAATATGTGTCGACTCTGATCGATTTATTTTCTCTGAAACTTTCTGAAGCTTCTCGTCAGTGAGTTATTCCATGCTGTGGGGTCAGTTTGAACACATGTATAAGTTACACACATGTTGCTGCACATGCACTTCTGACTAAACTTACATTCTGGTTTCTGCTAGAATGTTTCTGTGTTATGATGATAAAAACACGCCATGCCTTCAGTCAGTCAGAATAGAAATAATAATGAGTTTACTATTTGTTTAGCAGTAAAACATAAACATGCAGCTGTGGTTGCGCCAGACGAAACTGTGCTTCATCACTTTGGTTACACCATCATCAAAAATCAATAAAAAAAAAACAAGTGCATACTAAAAGTGTGCAAGATTAGATAATACCGTCAAAAACATGATGAACAAACAGCCCCACAAGCTCACAGTGAGAAAAACTGTACCATGAAACTCTGAAACGTGCTGCAGTTCACGTCAAAACGGTGCCCTGTCTGAAATGTACCCCCTTTCTCTGCCAGCAGGGGTCGTCAACAATCAGACATTCAACACACTCTACAAGCAGGTGTGGTCAGAAACAGGGTGCTCTCTGCTGGAGCCTTCAGAGACAGGGCATCTTCATCACTACCATCATTATCATTGTCACCTTCCTCCTCCTCCTCTACAGGCAGATGTTGATCTGTTTGGCCAGTTCTCTGTCCAGATCGTGGATCAGTGTGTCAAAGTCCTTCAGGCTGAGTCGGCAGTTGAATGGAGCATCAAAGTCTATGAAGTTGTCCACAAACAGACCTCCTCCTGCTCCTTCTGAAGACCACACCTCCTTCTGCTCCTCCTCTTCTTCATCCTCACTGCCTAAAACAAGAAGAGTAGGCAGATGTCATGTTCTTGTTGTTATTGGTTCCTCTGAAGCCATAAATATTCCTACATGAGATTTTGGATAAACTACAAGTGGATCTGGTTTTGGAGGAAGTCAAAACCTCCACGATCCTTGTGGTTTTACCTCCATCGCTCTCACTTCCTGCCACCTCGTCATAATCAGCTTCCTGTTCAGACAGAAGCTCTCTGCCACAAATGCTCCAGTCTCCAGCGTACCGGTTGATTGATGGAGGACTCTCCAGCCGGGTCACCCCACTGTGGCCTCGGCGAGACACCACCACCTCCTCCAGGTTTGAAGACAAAGCCAGTCTCAGGAAGGGACGGCGTTGTTGTGGCATCTGCCCCAGGGCATTCTGGGTAAAGATGGAGGAGGATAGAGGGGACAGGTGGGTGTGATCGCCAGCTGGAACTCGATGAGTCGGTACTGAGGAAGAACAGGAGAAAGATCAAATATGATTTTTTTCTATAGCAACAGCATAGAGTGACAGTGGGTGGAACTTCCTGGGCTCACCTGGCCACAGCTGCAGCAGGTAGTGCAGTGCTTCAATATGGCGTTTGAAGTCTACCGCACTCACCATCTCCTCACTAGGACTGAAGAACTTTCCCACTCCTTGACCTGTCTTCCCTGCTCTTCCTCTTGACCACGTCTCCTGGGTCGGTGTGAGGAGCACTGGGCCAAAGCAGACTGCCAGGTTCTGGTGGTTCATCCTGTTGAAGGAGCTGAAGGATGCCACCAGGCTGAGGTGGTCCAACAGGAAGGACAAAGTGGCCTGAGAAAGGAAGCTGATCATCAATAACCAATCATCAATTACCAACAAATCGGCCCATCTACACCAGACTTGGCTCGGTTTATCTGGACCAGACTGGGTGAGGCTTCAGTCCCAGAAAACACCAATTTGTAAAACTTACAGAGAACAGTACAAGTATGCATTATATGACTGCTGTATTATTAGTACTCTTTGTTACCTTCTCTGGAGGTGGAAGACAAGACAAAAGTGCAACAGTGCTCTGGGATAACTGGGGGTCAGGGGTCATAGGTGGGGGTTGTAGGATCATGGCTTCTCGAACCACCTGGTACAGAGTCCTGGTAATAAGAGGAGATGGCAGCTCACGCAGGTAGTCCTTCAGAATACCTGAGACAACACCAGAGTAGAATCACATCAATGAAGTCAATAAGGTTCAGGTCAGAGTCAACAAGTAAAGTCCTGGGGTCTCACGTATCAGTGGTGCATATGCACAAAAAAAAAGATGTGTATGACATGTTCCAAGCACAAGTCAGGTTGTATCAAAATAAATGTTGTGTGTAAATATACACACTCTTTTGACCAGCTGAAACTACAAAGTACTGAAAATCACCTGACTCCATTTGGTCTTCTGAACTCAAATGGCATTTGAATATGATGTCCTCTTGAGTTTGAGCATTTATGGTTTAAAGCAGAACGATGAAAATTAATCACAGTTAAGATCATACATAATATATACCACACCTCAAAAATGATCCAAACAACCTCAACGCAACATAAACTGTAAGGTTTCCTCTAGTTGTGTCACGGGTAGATGTTAATATGGATCAGTGAGCACACGCTTACGAGGTGCACAGACAGCTGAGGAGCATAAAATGCATGTGAAATGTCTAAATGTCTTCATTCTTACTGAGAAAAAAATGTTGGATAAGCAGATTGATCCAGAACAAGTCAGGTGTGATGATTCCTGAAGTCCAGAAGCTGTAGAAAATGACACATGGCAAGAAACAGCTGCCTAAAGCTGCAAGTAATTGTGGAACAGTGGCAGTTTTGGTGCTGCTGGAGGACATCAGCAATAGAAGAATTCAGACCATCCTGTTAGAGCTCTGAGCTGATCTGACCCCAGTGTTACACAGAGAAACTAGGAGCCGTGAGTTGCTGGTGCCAGTTCCAGTCCTCTCCATACTGGGGTTCAGCCTTTCAGAGACAGGTCGGGTATTTCAGTTTTCCCTGAGCCGTGTCATGCCAAGCCCCTGACTACCTCTGTGTTTATAGTAATTATGTTATAAAAGTTAGAAATGCCTTAGCCTCAGATCTGCGCCCCTGGTTTGTGTAACTCCTGCGGAAAGTGGTGTCTAACACTCGTGGATGAGAGGTTATGGACAGCCGTCCTTCACTTTACTCCCACCTTTATGTTTGACCATTTAACCATTCTATAAAATTCCTTATTTTCCTGCAATCTAGACATAACTTTTGATCATGCAGAAGAGAGAATCACACACGCATATTTAAATTAAGGCATGTTAGGGAAGGTGTCTGAGCACCATCTGCTATACCAGTATGTGATGCACCCTGAGAGGATGGACTCTATAGCACACCTGTGAGGACTGTGGTGGACACTTTGGATTTCCTCAGATGCCTGAGGAGGTGAAGGCATTGATGACGTGCTCTATTCATTTGAGATTCACCCTGAGAGTAATTACCAGGAACCTGAAGCTGCTGACCTTTTCCACAGCATCTCCTCCAATGAAGATGGACGAATGAGCCACATCTTGTTTGCTGAAGTCCACGACCAGCTCGCTAGTCTTACTGATGTTAAAAAAAAAGACACCAATCTGCCAGAAGTCTGACCGCTTTGTAGGCAATCTCATCATTGTTGGTGATCAGGCCCACAATGATAATGCCGTCAGCAAATGTTCAATAAATTTGAACATCAGGCATCTTTTATTTATAAAGTAAACAATCTTAGACATTATTTGAAACCAACATTTGGCTTGGCTAATCCATTTTGTCTAAATTATACTTTGTTTAAATTGTGTTTTGTTGGATAGTTTTTTAAAGTTATTTTAATTTAAATAAATACAGCTGCAAAATGTTTTGTTGAGAAATTTGTTGGTTGGTTAAGATCACTAGTTGGTGCTTTGGTTGTTTGGTAGGTTGGGAAGTTGGTTGATGGGTTTTTGTTGGTTAGTTAATTGGTTGGTTTGATTTGGTATTTGGTCAGTTTTGGTTAGTTAGTTGGCCAATTTATTGGTTGGTTATTTAGATACTGAGTTGATTGACTGGTTGGTTGGTAAGTCAGTTAGTGGGTTGATTTGTCGATTGGCTGGTTGGATATTTAGTTAAGTGATTGGTTGGTAGGCTGGTTGATTGGTTAGATATTTAGCTGATTAGCTGGTTGGCTCGTTCGTTGATTATTTGATTATTGAAAGTGAAGCTGATTCACAAAAAGCAAATTTCTTGATACTTTACTTCCATTTTGTTTTTTAACCTTTTTTGGATTTACTTCTATCAAGTCCTTAGGCTTAGTCGTTGTTTAGTTGGAATAATCCAAAAAAGGTTAAAAAGTGGACTTCTGTTGTGTAGCTGAATATGTTTCAGAGAGTGTGGAGATCCAACTTTTAAAGCTGAGATGTTCTGTAACATAGATTCACATGCAAATTAACTCACTCTCCTTACAATAGAGGCTTGTTAAGGTCTTTGTTAGACTGACTTACAAATGGACCACTCTGGTCACATGATTGAATGTGCAGAATCTACATAACCATAGTTTGAATCATGAATCTAAATTCTTGATATCTCATTTTCATTCTTCATTCTTTAAGATGAAAAATCAATCACTGATTTCAATAATCAATCAAAACCGACTCTCTGAAGTTGTGTTTGACTCCACAGATCTTATTTGGTATTTCACACAATCCTAGAGACTTAGAACTTGATACTACCCAACAGACCTGGACCGGATTCATACTGATGCTGAGAACCAAGATTAAATTTACGCAAAGTGCAGTAGTCAAGACTAAGTTTAAGTCGCACAAACCTGTGATGACATTGATGTCGGGGTAGAGATCCTCTGACAGACAGACGCCTGAACTGTTCCTATCAAACCAGTCTCTCAGCTCTTTCTTCACGGCAGCAGAACCACAGAGTCTGTAAAGACCCACCACCTGACACAAACCAGCAACACTCAGGTCAGTACCATGTGTTTAGGTAAACAAGCTGCCAGAGTGACGCTGTTGTGTTTGTTACCACCTTCAGCCCTCGCTGTTCAATCTCTGCCACACTTTTCTGGATCAGCAGGGGAACCGCAGATGCAGATCCTTCTTTCTCCACCAGGTGGTGCAGTTCAACCCCAAACACATTAGCAGATGTTGATGCATCCTCACCATGCTGCTGACATCAGTACACTGTTATTGTAATGACTCATAGTAACTCTAAGACAGATAGCATAGCTTTGAGAAGCAGTTTTTGTAGTAATATTTTATGGTTTTGTTTACCTGCGTGTCCCATTTTTCCTGCAGAGTCAGTTTGACATAAAGAAGTCCTCTGGGTTCCAGCTTCACACAGAGTTGCTGAGTACGACTCCCTGAGACAGAATATACTTTTAACCTTTCATAGATCACCTGTTTGTCTAATTACTATAGAATATCAATAACAAACCTTTAAAAAGCAGTGGGATGGAGACCCCACCCAGAGAGCACACTCGGTTTCTGGTTGGACCATCTGAAAGGTGATTCTGGTCGCTCTCTGGTTTAGCCCCTCCAACTGCTAATGGACAGCCTACATAAACAGAAAAGTACTGAGGCAGATTGTACAAAAGGGGTCTTAAATATAGGTGGGCTTCATGGTGAGGTAGAGCAGGCCTTTTCAAGAAATAGCCTGCGGGACAGATATGGGCCTTTTAAAAATTTCTTCAGAAATAATTCAGTGAATCAGGATGTAAGCAGGATGGTGCAGAGGATTTTGTTGTGATTCAAATTATTTCAGTAACATCTACTTAAATCTTATATCTTTGATAGCATTGTAGGTAGGTGTGGCAATATGGCCTTTTTGTGTTACTTGCTGTGTGTTATTTTGGATTTAACTTTGTTGGTTTGGATTTATTTAATTAATGTGGATTTATTTGGGTTTGTTGTGTTGCATATTTGTAATTTATTTTGTGCATATTTGTTTGAGGCTGGGATTGCCGCCCACGGCACGACCAGAAATGCCCACTGACTGCTCACGCAGGTGTTCCCCATCAGCTGCAGTAGCATGAAAGGCAGAAATTAGGAAATAAAAAGAGCAAATCATCAGAGAAAAAGGAGGGAGCAATAGTCTGGGACAAGCTGGTTAGTAGATCAGCAGGAACTCAGGGCACAGCAATTATAGCTGAAACATAGCGGGGGTAAAGACACACGCCAGGAGACTCATGAGGACGTGAAGCCGAGCACCCAGCTCCGGTGGATCGTGCACGGTTGAAAGGTGCAGAGTCATTCAGGTCTGGTGACGAGTTGGGGGTTGCTGGAGGTCGAGGCTGCCAAGGAACGCCGTGTAGACAGGGACAGGACCACGCCCCCCATTCAGACTGAAGACTTTTACTGGCTGTGATGCCTTTTAGTATTTAACCTCTTTTTATTCTGCAGACTGCTTTTCCTCACTTTTATAAATTGATTGTAATAAATTATTGTAAACTATTACCAGCTGATTCTTGAAACACACTGCTCACCCCTGTGATTGTTTGCCTATTTTATTCCTAGTTGACTAGGTGGTGTTGTTGGCTTATTTCATTTTCTGTTTACTTAAAATCAGTACCATTCAGCTGCCACATGTGTTTTGATAGTTTACAACATTATCTACCATCTTAGATCATTAATTTTGGAAATTGGACATTTTGTAATAAATAAGTTTAAGTTAAGTTGAGACAACACATTTCCAAAGCTAAATCCATGCATAGGAAGTTTTAAGTAAACAAACTGGTGAATAATTATTTCATTTTTTATAAAACATGCTGTATGATACAAATAGGTGTAGTTTGTGTTAATGTAAAAACAATGGGACGTATTTCATAGGAATGAAGGTACTCCTGTGTAAGTTAAAGGCCAGCATAAAGTTTTTCATGCTTTGCGTGTTTCAGTTTCACCCTTCCATGCAAAGTCAATAAATCCGTGGACAAGGAATTAAGCCTTTTCGAAGTCTTGATGTTTACTGACTGTGAAGTTTCTTTAGAGCACACATGATGAGGACAGCACAGAGACTTTATTTTTAATACTGTAGTGATATCATCTCTAAGGAAAGACTGCAGTACTTTGGGTTTCTGGGTTCAACAGTGAATCGCAACAAAGAAGCAGGTTTCCCTCCCAGGTACAGATCTCAATTCTGGTACCTGGTGTTAAGACCACAACGCGAAGATGGCGGGCCCTCTCCAGCTCCAGGTTGAAAGTGTGGTTTAAAGGGAGGGCGGGGCCTCTCAGGGTCAGGGGTGCAGTCCTTGCTCTTGTCACCCCATCAATCTGGATGACCAAAAAAACTTCCTTACTGTCCTCAGACCTGAGACCATAAACATGCAGAGACAGGAAGAGACAATGAACCAGAAGTAAAACCAGTCAAAACCTCAACTAAAAAACTGCAGCAGCTAAAGATGGCTACATTTCTCTCAGAGATGTTTGGTGCAGAAAAAGATTCTCTTCAAAGTTTTTCTCTTTTGTTGTAGATTGTCAGGAACAGTTTGAGCTGTAGTTCTACTGATGGCCACAGAATGTCCCAGTGATTAAACTCCACTACTTTAGATAACCATTTCAGGTGTAGGTGGTGTGTTTTTACCTGGTGGTCTTCATCTCTTCCAGACCCAGCAGGTGGACAGTTAGTAATCCTGTCACTCGCTGGCTGCACCTCGGTGGATCTGAGCCTACGTACAGCTGGAAGGAACTCACATCACATGGAGTTTCCTGGGATCCTGGAAAGGCAGGGCTCTGTTGCCATGGCAGCAGCACAGGGGAGTCTCCGTCACTCAGGTATCCTGACAGGAAACAGACTGTTTAAGAGAATCCAGTCTGAAGGGGCAGAACCAGGGATCCAAACTGTTCGCTGCTGTTTCTGTTTAAAATGACTGCAGTCAAAGCGTGTGTGAGTACACATCACTGCAGAGTACAAGAGGCAGTTTGGCTCATTTCTTTTCTTCTTGTCAGGGCGGAACCTATGGGATCTTGTTCAGCAGTTACATTTGACCAAATCCTCTGTCAAAAATTAGGGTAAATTTATCTACACTGTAAGGTTGAATATTGGACCACCAGACAACTGTGTGCACATTTTTGGGCATGAAAGTTTTGTTTAAACTTTTAAGTAGTAAAAGGTACATATTAGTTCTGATCGTTACATTTATTCCCTGAGTGCAGTAACTTTCATAGTTATTTTCCACTCTCTTCCAACTTAATTTTTTCAAATGCTTATTCATTTCAATTCATTTCAATTCAATTCATTTCAATTCAATTCAATTCAATTCAATTCAATTCAATTCAATTCAATTCAATTCAATTCAATTCAATTCAATTCAATTCATGTCTGCAGGTTAAATAAAATTCTTCCATGTTAGTGGAGCGCCATTTTCTTTCCAGCTTTCTAGATGTCTGTTTTAAAGAACGTAACTCTGAATTAAAGCAAGGAGCCATCTTCCTGACCTCATTAATGTTCACCTTCTTTGCTGGCTGAGCATCCTCTGGACGACCGACGCAATGGTCGGACCGGGGGGGTGGAGCTATCCAGATGATACCTGCTTATGACATTCTGATTGGACTGTGCCAAGGATGATCCTGCATTCTTATTGGTTGACTCATCCCTGCTCTCTTTGTTTCCCTGGCGATGAGCACAAGAAGATGACCGAAGGCTGAGTTTCCGGCGCAGTTCTGGAAGTTTTTTCATCTTAAAAGAAAGTTTCCTCACTGTACCAGGAGACCTCAACTTGTCCATCACACTACCAGACACACCCTCCTTTTTTAGAGAGGCATGGCTTGTGTCTGAGGGGGGCGAATCTGAGAAATAGAGAGGATCAATGAACAAACAGGTGCAGTACGATATAACAACAAGTAGAATCATGTTTACCTGTGATTTCTGCTCTAATATCAGTCTGGTGACAGACACTGGGATTGGCACCCTCCTGTGGACACTCACTGCTATAGCCTTCTCCTCCCTCAACCTTTTCATTCCACTTCCTCCACACCTTCTCCTCCCTATGTGGGCTTCCTGCATCCTCGTCCTCAGGGATTGGATTATACCATATGTTGCTCCCTCTGTTCTCCGGGAGACTGAAAACATTGTCTCCTTCCTGGGACTTGCTTGAAGACAGCACCCATGCTCGACTGCTGCGGTCCAGGCTCTGCAGGTAGGTCCGCTGGCCTGACAGTTTGCTACTGACAGTGGGAATGTCTGTGGAGCCACCTGGTGGCTGGGAAGCTTTCTGCTCTGGTGGAGTGGTGGTTGAATCATGAGGCGACAACCTGTCACTGTACTGTTGCTTCTGGAAACACAAAGAATGGAGGTTAAACACTGAATGGACTGAAGGAGCAGCAGGAGAAGAAGAAACAATGCAGTGGAGAAGAGACAGAACACCTGAACAGAACCAGAATCCAGAAGGAGTCAAATTATTAAGAGCTGCAAGATCCAGCTGCCAGGAGAAACTAGAACCAAACCTAGAATCAGGTTCAGGAGGAAGATCAAGGACTAGACTACCAAGAGGGAAGGAAAGTAGGACATGTTCTCCAGGAAGGAATTAACTTTTTAAAGTAAACTGGTTCAGTTCAAAAGAAAAACTAAACAAACATTGATACCTTGTCCAGCATCAGTCTTTGGGCCCAAATCGGCTCAGATGCATCTTGGGATATTCTTGATGGTTGCCAGTCAGAAGGCCTGGGTGGGGATCTAAGAACTGATGTTCCCTGCTGAGCCCATTGCTGTTTCTTAGCAACAGTGATATTGTTCTGAGGAGATGAGGAGGTAGTCAATGCGGACAATGTTCTTGATGCAGTCCTCACTGATGGTGATATATTATCAGAGCAGACCAGAACCTCTGGAGGAAACAAACAACGAGTTAACAAAGGTTCTGTTTACTTTTAACAAGTCGAAGAACAGCAAGACGAGGGGTTTACAACAGGACTCTGTCTCTGCTACTCTCATTTTCATTTACAGTGTGGAAAATAATGATCTAATCTCCTGCTTTCCCAACAATTTAGGCAGGTATCGTAATCCAACAAACTGGTTATGTGCCAATGTAGCACACAGACTTCAATCAATCAATCAATCAATCAATCAATCAATCAATCAATCAACCAACCAACCAACCAACCAACCAATCAATCAATCAATCAATCAATCAATCAATCAATCAATCAAAAGTGCTGGTTAGGCTGAGCCAGTGGGCTCCTGCCGAGTCACTAGCCAAAATGTAGTTCTTTGGCATCAACTTGATCTGCTGTGTTTGGAGGCTAAAGAAGAAGCACTTTAAGGTCTTTGAGTGGTCTACCTGGTCAGACCTGTGTAGTAAGCTGAAGTCTCATTATTGACATGTAACTCAGCCTGCAACTTTTTGTCTTTTTCTGTGGTTTCTGTTGTTTTTCTGTCTCTCTCCATCAAAGATAAATCACTGGTTCTCAGTCGGGTGTCTCTGTTTATGTAGGTGTGTCTCTCTGTTTGTGAGTCTGTGTGTGTTTGTTTGTCAGGGTGTGTGTGTGAGAGAGACATCCTTGTGACAACCCATGTGCAGTATTTGTAAGTAAGCTGTATGAATAAACTGTTGTGCAGTTGAATGTGACTTTTGTGTGTTTTTCTGATGTTTATCAGGTTGGGATACTTTGGCAGAGTTTGTGTGTCCAACACAAACATCATTATCCCATTTTCTACTTCTCCTTTTGCATCAGTTAAACGTATTTATGTTGTGCTGCAAGAAACTCATGTTCAGTATATTACATCAGTTCGATTTTACTCTGTGGGTAGTTACTGTTAAATATTCAATTATCCATCTTCTTTTTATTTGTGGTCTGGTTGTGGAAGTAACAAGTCAAGTAGGGAAACTCAGACCTCCCTCTCCTCAAACACACTCTCCAGCTCCTCCTGGAGGATCTCAAAGTGTTCTTAGACCAGAGAGGATATATAATCCTTGCAGAAAGTTTGAGGTCTCTTCCCAGTGGGACAAACATGGAAAACCAGGACTAGGTGTCCTAATCACATGTCTGAACCACCTCAATTGACTCCTTTGGATGATGATAAGGAGGAGCAGCAGCTCTACTCTGAACTCCCCCCAGGTGATGGAGCTCCTCACCTTCTCTCTAAGGCTGAGCCCGGCCTCCCTACAGAGGAAAATCAGTTCAGCTGCTTGGATCCACAATCTGGTTCTTTCAGTCCTGATCCAAACCTCATGACCATAGGTGAGAGTTGGAACTTAGACCAGTAAATCCAGAGCTTTATCTTTCAGCTCAGCTCTCTCTTCATGGACACAGACCAGAGCTTTAGCTCATTACTGCAGATGAGGCTCTGATTTGTTGGTCCATCTGCTGTCACTCAGGAACAAGACCCGGATACTTGAACTCCTCCACTTTAAGCAAAGACTCACATCACCCAGTGAGAGCAGTCCACCTTTTTCTGGTTGAGAACCATGACCTCAGATTGAGAGAAGCTGACTGTCATCTCAGCTGTTTGTACCAATTTTAATTTATCTGTAATTTATTAAAAATAGTGGAAATATGATATTTTGATGTAATGTACTCAGAAGAATAAATGTTTCATAACAAAATTAAATCTGGAGTCCAGAATTTGTCTCTGACAGTTCTGAAGCTCAGTCCCAGTTGCTTTATGAAACTAAAAACCTCTGGTAGAGAACAGGGCCAGACAGGAAGTGACACTAGACAGGAAGTGTGTGTGTGTGTGTGTGTGTGTGTGTGAGTGTGTGTAATGGTGGTGGTGGAGGGACCTGTAAATAAACAACTGTACAAATGTGAATGAAGCTCATGTGTGTTACACACTGATGTGTTTCACTATTCATCACCAAAGAAAGTTAGACTCACTAAACACAGTGAGTCTACACAAACACACACTGTCATTACATAATGTTAACTCGAAGCACTCCGTTTTAAAGTAGTTTTGCTAACAGGCAGACAAACCAACACTATCAAAAACAAACCTCCTTGGCAGAGGTAAAAATGCAGTAGCTGTTTTTGTGTAGTTTGTGTAATTTGTGCAGTGTTTGGCTAGTTCATGCAGTGTTTCATTGAAACCTAATATTATACAACTTGTTCTGAAGCAAACACAATTTAAACTGTAATAAGGACTTAATGAATATTCTGTAAAAAAAAAGTAAAATAGTAAAGAGGAATTTTACAAATATGTTTGATTTTATCTGAATAAGTTCTACTGAACCAAGCGTGCAGTTCTTCAACAACTGACATTGGATCAGTTGGACCTCAACAACAACTTCACAGCCAGAGATAAACAACAAGTAACTACACACACAGTTCTAATAACAGGAAGTGGTTTGATGACCCAGTTGTACTGCAGGAAGTTTAACATTAGGCACACAAGAGTAAATGATCCAATTATAGCGTTTGAACTGTTCCAGACTCAGAGTCAGAGTCTCTGGATGTCCCCGCAGTCTGCTCCTGGTTCTGAGTCTTGTTTATCTTTCAGCTACACTCTTACAATGATCTTCTAGCAGGTCTCACAGGTCCTTTTCATGAACCTAGTCTGGTTCTGTAATTTCAGTCTGTGGTTCCATGATGGTGAAACAAGATACTGGAGCAGTTCCTTCAGAGAACACTTCCAGCACCCAAAGGTATGCCTGACTCAGTCTGAACTTCTGGACCGGTTCTGCTGGGACCAACACCTTAACACACCTTACTCACTCTGACTCTGGGCTGAGTCGTCTACTAGGACTCTGACTGGTTTTAGGGTTTGAATCTGGGTTTCTGACTGATGGTTCCATATGGTTTTAAGTTAGGATAAAATCCACTGAAATCAAATCAAATTTATTTTGATGGCACGTGTAAATAAACCACTGCTGTTGGCCAAAGTGCTACACACAAGACAATAAATAGTAAAAAGATAATGCCAAACATAAAAACAATAATTATAAAAACAAACAAAAATATTAGACAGAAAATAAAACAAAACATAAACATAAAATGTTGCAAAAATCTCAACTCTCGTGCTGTATTAAAAGCCAGTGAGCAAAAATGTGTTTAAGAGACTTAAAAACACCAAAAGTTAAAACTTTTCTAACATAAAGGAGCAGCTGGTTCCACAATTTAAGACCGGCCTGGACCTCAGGAGAACTGAAGACCTGGTCACCTCCGTGGACCAGCCTGGACCTCGGGACAACTAAAGACCTGGTCACCTCCGTGGACCAGCC
>NC_051446.1:26943576-26955596 GCF_001649575.2 Kryptolebias marmoratus
AAAGACCTGGTCACCTCCGTGGACCAGCCTGGACCTCGGGACAACTAAAGACCTGGTCACCTCCGTGGACCAGCCTGGACCTCGGGACAACTAAAGACCTGGTCACCTCCGTGGACCAGCCTGGACCTCGGGACAACTAAAAGCAATCATTACATCTAAGGGATCTGAAGGACACATCTGGCATCTCAGCTGCTGGACAGCTCATAACAAGCTAAGATGTGTCCAGTGTTTTAGGATAAACACAAACTGTGTCCCATTGACACATCACGAGTCTGACGCCCCCCCACCCCCACTCCCACCCCCACACACACACCCCAAGTATTGAAGCACATGAAGCATTCGAACTCTCTGACTGCAGGTTCTGATAAATGTGCTGTGTGTACTGACTGTCTGACAGTGATGGAAAACTCACCACTTAATTTTGGGTCGGTTTTCCTGCGGCTTCTGTTTTTGCCTCTCAGCCTGGAGAAGGTCCTCCTCAGCAGAGGTTCAGCCATGCTGCGCCTCCTCCTCCTCCTGGGGAAGAGGCAGTGATCCAGCAGGAGAACTAGGAGTCAACACTGTTCTTTCATGCTCCTCAGGAGAGCTTTCCCCTTGGCCATGACTCCTGTTCTCCTCCTTCACTGGGAGAGCTGTTCGACAGGAAATGAATTCTTCACATTCTTTCCCACATTGCCCCCAGCTCCTCCTTCCGCTCCCCACCCTCTGCAGAGGGAGTGAAGGCTTATGGGAACTGTAGTTATTTGAACTTTTCTGATCATGGATTTAGATATAATTTGAAGCAAAAAGAAGGTTCACCGTCTTTCAGTTCCAGGGTTTTACGTATCAGGACATAAGCACAACAATCAAGGCCTCATGTATGAAGGGTATGAATGCACAAAAAACATGATGTATGCCTTTTCTTGAAAAGCATTAATAATAAATCACTTGTGGAAATGTATGCAGTGTAGTTAAATCAATACACTTGTGTAAAGTTTGAAATGCCTCATCCTCAGAATCTCTAACTCACATTCTGTGGACTTCATCTTCTTTCTGTGTGCAGACATTATTAATCCTGCAGAGAACCATGTGTGTGCAGGGTATATTTGTATATTTAAAAGGAGGCGTGTCACAGAGGTATCTGGCATGCTCAAGTTGATCAGGATGTGCATTCATGCAAATGCACCTTCAATGGACACTAGGCATTTAATTTAAACACATTTTCTCTTTAAAGTGCTCCAACATGATTTCAGTTGTGAACTGCTTTCTTTGTGAACACATGAACTGAATAAAGTGACCATCACCTGTCGGCTCACCTGTCATCACTTCAGAGGATACTCAGAGAAGGATTTCGTTAGCCTGTCAGACAAAAATCAGGGTTATTTTAATCAAAATATCTTAGACACTTTCAGTCAAATATTTTATTTTAAAATTAGTCTACAGTACAAATGCCGCCTCTGATTGGTCAGCTTGGAGTAGAAATTTATTTCAGCACAAAATAGTTTTACATTCAGTCAAATAAAAAGTAAAAATATAAAATAATTTCCTGATAAAAATAGAAATGTAGAAACAGGAAGATATTTTGTAAACAGCATTTCTGGCTTTAATTAAAGGTAATCCCTTTACTCGTTAATGCCTCATTAACTGTTTCAGTGCTTTAAAAAGACTCAGCTGCATGGCAAACACAAACTGGATTTCTTTTACACCACAGAAGAAGAATTTTACTGTTTGGAGATTTTAGTTATAAATAATCCTGAGAGCCCCAAGTCAAGGAATATCCATATGGTAAACTGTGTAATAGCCCTTTTTAAACTGCAATATGAGACCGTGAACATGTCATGAGGAGGTCAGAGGTCAGACCAGAGTTAATGTAAAATCTGTCACACCTGACAGAAACAGGTGAGCCAGTCAGATGTCAGGTGGGCGTGGTATGTTGTAAAAACTCCATTTTAGAGTTCAGAGAAACAAAGATTCAAAGAAAGTTTTACAAACTCCCCGCTACAGCAGAAAGGCTCCTGATTGGTTCTTTCAGTGGCAGACATGTAATTGGACGGTTCCTGATGTTGACATGACGATAGGGAGGATCATGGTCACTCTTCCTGTTCCTGCTGTTGCGTTCAGTGACCCATGATGTGGCTGATGTGACCCTGAAATCAAAGATTCAATTTAGAAACTCAAAATACTCTACACACCCAGCCAATCAGAGAGTCCCACCAACAACCAATCAGGGAGCGCAATCAACAAACACCCAATTAGTGCCAGTAACAAACAGCCAGAGAGCAGCCTGCAGGGGGCGCTCCTCTGCCTGTTGCTGCTGTCAGCCAGGTGTTTACCAGCAGATAATACCCTTTAGAACCCCACGAACTATCCCTTTAAAATTAAGATGTCTGATGTTAGAGCATACATATGAGGCGGTGGGGCTTCCCCTAACTAATGAGGTGGCTGCGTTTTTATCTCTGTATAAAATACCAGCAGTCAAAGCAGCATCACCCTGTAGAAGCTTACCGGTTCTCCTCCGAGGCACCGGGGGCAGTACATCTGTGGACGTCTCGGCCACACCGCACAAACCTGAACACAGAAAACCCACATTACCATGGCAACAGCAGCATCACATGATGTCCACATAAAATAAACCTGAAAGCATCGATCATCTATTCAGGGAAACATTTCAGAACTGAAGTTCTGATCCGGAACATGAAGATGGAGCCACTCTTTTCAGCAGCAACAGTGGTGACTCCTTTAACAATCCGGGCCAGGTGGTACCAAACATTCATAATGAATACAGTGTAAGACCCAACCAGGACCACAAACACTGGTCACTGAGCTGGAGAAACACTGGAATGACCAGCCATAGTACGTGCTCATGAGGGGAAAATTTGCACCGCCATCTTGCTAGGTGCTACGTTGGCGTCCTTAGATACTACCAGAATGGCAGCAGACCATCAATATCAGATGATTCCCTGTTAGTATCAAAAACACTTGGCCTGTATTACTAAACTCAAATGTTGAAAATACAGGTGTGTGATTCAGTCTGTCTGCCAATCACAAGATGGGAAAACAGTTTGCAGCATCCAAACTGGATGTCTAACATATTCCTGATCACCTCAGCCCCGCAGAGTCATGGAAAGGAACCTGTTTTTCAGTCAGTTTTTATATCGTCAGTTTCAGTTTCCCAAACCAAGACAAGGAAACAGGCAGATATCAGCAGTGACAGGTCTGCTGGAGAAATGACAGACAACATCCAGGGATTCCCCCAGCATATTATCGCTGAGCCTGCCGCCAGGCTAAGCTCTGCTTGTGTATTATAAATACATCATTTTTTATACACGTTTTTTTTTTGCCCGCACCCCCAAAACCGCTGCCTTTATCTACCTCACCGTGCGAAGGTGCGCGCACCAACAGTGATGCAATCATGCTGTCCCCGCCCCTGCACGAAGGTCCTGCGCTGTGTCGCGTCGTGCACCTTTTGTAACTTGGCGGAGAAAACTCCACCGACGTAAGCACAGAGTATAATCGCTCAGGTCTGTGCACCGTTCGCGGAGCCACGCGCGACTCTAATGAGCCCAGCTACCGGAGTTAGCAGGTCGCTGGAGCCGCAGCAATAAACACTGAACGAGCGGCTTTAACCAAAAATGGTTAGTTGAGCCAAAATACAGCGGGTGGCTTTACAAGACCGAATATGGTCAGCATGTGTTGTGCTTCGTGAAAATATTAATATAACACGTGGTAATTTATCCTTGTTTAACAGTAAAATTATGCTATTAAATTCAGCATTAGATATGTTTTGTGTAGTGATCCAACATGCAGCCTGTGCCACAGAAAGCACAGTACAGTACAGCATCTGTCTGTTGTTATTCATTGGCCTGGAAGTGAGTTGTGCTTTGTTTGCACTTTTTCATTTATGTTAATTGAATTTATTTGTAAATGTGACTTAAATTAGGATTCAAATTAGGTGCAAACAATTTGTATTTATTTTAGTTGTATTTTTGTTTTAAAAAATATTTCAAAAGTGCCTTTTTGTAAAACTGTAGTTGTGTAAATATTTGGCACAAATATCTTACGATATCACATAATTAATAGCCATATTTTAAACTTTCTGTCAACTTTAATCCACGGCCACCTACCACCAGGCTTAGCTTCTTTTCTGTGGGAAACCCTGCAACATCTAAAAGGACGATTTTACTGATGCAGCCTCTGATCCCACAGACTGAGGGTTGAAGAAACTTTACTGACTGTTGTCATGACAACCAGCACTGACCTGCTGTTCTTGAAGCTGATTGGTTAGAGGGACAAACTGGGATGTTTCCATTGGATACTCAGGAACGTGGAGCTCTGCCTCTAAACACATCCGCTTCTGAAAGTAAACATCATCATCATCATCCTCGGTGAACCTTGGCTGTTTACCTGACTGTTTTTGTTATTAATTTATATATTTATCAGGTTAAATCAATAACAAAAACACATTTGCTGCCATCATTTCTCTCTACCAGAAGAATTTCAGTTTATTCTGCATGAATTTTAAACTGTTTTCAGCTTTAAATTGACACTGATGATCAAAAGTGATCAAAAACAAAATCCGGGAGGAAGAAAATCATCATTTCACTCTGAATAAAATTACATTTTGCATCATTCTGCAGATGGAGGATAACACAGGGACGTTTACAAACCATTTTGGTCAATCAATGGAAATTAGTCGGCGAAAATCTGTCTGAAAGAGAGATTTTTACTTTTGAACCCCTGAAATACTTCTTTAGTGTAAACATATATTTGTTTATCCTAATTTATCTTTCCATGTATGGTTCTGTACAACATATCGATGTTCCTATTTTAGTGCTAAGAACTGGTTTTCAAACATTTTAAAATAAATGTCATATAAAAGTTAAAATAATTTGAAAAATGTTTCTCTCCTCTTTCTGAAGTTGAAATCATGTGACTGATTCCACAGTTTGCTGCAGTTTTTACTAAAAGTATTTTTACATGATGAAAATTTAGCCTTTTTTGTTATAAATACATAAATAATGTGCTTCAGTTAATTTATAATTTATACTTTCATTCGCATGTCTTTGTTTACATTGGAAATTATAGTTTACTACAAAATACAAAGTTAATTATTAAAAATAAAATTAACTAAAATAAAATGATTGATTTTGATTTTTGGAGAAAAATTATTCATTTAAATTAATCAAAAACTGGTTGATAAATACACCAAAGTAAAAACAGCTCATAGTCCAGTTTGAAATCTGTAAAACAGAACTCTTGTTCTGTATCAAAGACGGCACAGTTCTCATACTGAAAGTTGGTGTACAAACAAAATAATGTCTCTGCGCACCTTTCCTTCATCCAACGAACGAGCTGAGCGCACGAGACATGCCTCCGTTTAAATACACAAACAGATATAAATATGTCCTGCATGTGGGATTCTCCTCACTGCCTGATCAAAAACTGAGGATTTTCATGTAATGTGAGTCAGACGCTCCTAAATCAGGTGGTGGATCATAAAAACAGATTTGTCCCCCTGTCCTCTGGTGTTTACACCATGCCATGTGTGAAGCTGTGGTTGTCAGAGCAGAGCACACCTGCAGAAGGAACAGAAAGGTGCAATGGTCACACACCACCTGTCATCCACTGCTGTTAGATTTTCTGCACCAGTTACACACTATTACTGTCAATGAGTGAAGAGAACCAGGGGTGCAGATCTGAGGCTGAGGCATTTCCAACTTTAAGAACATCCTTACTGTAAACTCAGGGCCTTGGCACAACTTAGAGGCTTATTTATGAAAGAGTTGCTGTTTTAAAACGGGTCGCTGTGCATCGATGGAGCGTTTCAGCCACGGTGTGGGGGAATATGAAACATCTGGGCATCATAAGGATGAGGCCGTCCCATACGGCTGGGACGACACCCGACCTGTCAGCCAGATCTCTCTGAAAGGCTGAACTGGGTTGAATACTTTGTAGTTTGATACCGTAGACTGAAAAAGGTTGCTTACGTCCGCACATTCTCCCAGCAGGTCAGAAGGGTGTGTATATTTACACGGTTGTTGTGATACATCCCGGCGTGTGGGGAACATGGTGCACGCATCTTTTTCAGCGTACGCACCGTTCATACATGAGACTCTGAGTAACAGATCTGACTGGTTACCTAGTTAACAGAGTAAACTAGTTACCTGGCTGACAGATCAGTTTTGCTGGAGTACTCCGTAACGGTGAAGGGTTACTCTGGCTGACCTGAACCAATCAGTTTACTGGTTAGACACTCTTATATAAAGACAAACTAGTAAGCTCCAAACCAGTTACACTCAGACTGTGACACAGCAAAGACAGACTGCTCTATTTATAACACACGAGACAGGTATCTCACCGGTCTGCAGCTTAGTGGCTCCGCCCCCTCCTCCAGGCTCCTCCTCTTCAGCAGGTTAGTTCCCTGCATGCTAACTTTAGCCTGTTAGCTTCCTTCAGTTATCCGCCTAAACAGAACAAAGTGACGTGATTAAACGAGCAGCTTCATGTTTAATTCCCTGCTAACCACTAACTAACTAGTAACTTACAAGTAAGTAACCAGTAACTAACCAGCTCTCCTCTCACAGCAGCACCTGTTGTTGACGGCCGACCTTCTGCTAATCGGTAACTTCAAGTTTACAGGAAACAGTTCAGCACTTCCGGTATGAGACTGACCTGCTCCTTCACAATAAAAGCATCGGAGGGTCGTTTGTAAATTCATTTATCAGAGATTATTGATCAGTGTTTGTTGATCAGACATTATCAAAAATAGGTACATAAAGAAATGAAAAAGTTTATGGAAATACATTTAAACTTGAAAAAATATTAAACTTTTCGGCCACTCAAATCAGTTTTACACTGAGTTCTAATGTCACATTACGTTTTAATAGAATCAAATAGAACATCTCTTTATTTATCCATCAGTAGAGATTTTCACAGATAAATGTTCTCCACCTCTATCAACTTCCTGCAAATGTTCTTCTCTTCCCTCATTCTCAGCTTCTTGTTTTTTTTTTAATCTTCTGTCCTGTTTAATTTCCTCCGTGTTGTTAAGCTTGTTGTTCTCCTGTATCTCTGCATGTTTTCTTAATTATCAGTAATAATAAATAAACTACAAGATAAAGCATAAAATGTGTTAAAGTAAAAGAAAGAAAGAAAGAAGTACATTTATACTTTTATTAAGATGCCACATTAATTGGACAGGAAGTTGTATTTCTGTCAGCTGTTGTGTCCCAATTCATCACGTGGTTAACCTTTTCCAATTTTGCCTCTGTTTCAAATTATTTGACTTCAAAATGGCCCCAGCCAGTCAAAGTGAGCACAAGCTCTCATGAGGTTTGGATGCAAAACACATGAAGTACTTAATTTAAATGTTTTATTATTTCTGTGGGACTGATGTGGAAACTGACACCACATCCGGTCAGACTGACAAACAACTGGCTGTAAATAAATATTATAGATAGATAGATAGATAGATAGATAGATAGATAGATAGATAGATAGATAGATAGATAGATAGATAGATAGATAGATAGATAGATAGATAGATAGATACCACAGAAGAAGAAACTGTGCGGTCCATTGAAGTCATTGGTGTGGTCATTTTGCGGCTGCGGTAACAGGCAGTGAACAGCAGGGGGTGGTAGAGCCTCACCTATAATGTTGTCGTTTTTTCAGCTGCTCTCTTCTTCAGGGGTGGCCACGGGGAGCAACGTTTGAAAGATTTGGAAACTGTTTTACATCAGATGCCATTCCTGCCCCAACCCGGACTCAAACTTGCAGCCTCAGGATTACAGAGCTTCACGTCTAACAGTACATTTAAACATTCACAGCAAGATTCTATTGTTATTCTACTCTGATTATGCTGTGATACCACAGTCAGTCCACTGTGATCCTACTTTGATTCTATTCTGATTCTACTGTGATTCTGCCAGTGAGCAGCCAACTCAGGTCTAGAGGCCAGATCGAATCATGACAAGTTTCCCCTAATCTACCGGTTAATTATCTTTGAGTTTCCATGAAACCAGGGGTAACTTACTCTGAGTTTTCACTATACCCTGTTTCTGGAATACCCACAGGGATTTTTCTGGGTGTAGAAAATACTTGCTGTTCTTGCTGAGTTCTGAATGGATAAAAAAAATCTTTACCTGTAAAACTGTGGAATGTCTTAAAAAAGAGATCAGTGAACATAGAACTAATTTAAGAAACACACAGAGGCGTTCTATTTACAAGGACAGGAAAAGGACTGGACTGGGAATCTGAGGTCATGGTTCTCAACCAGAAAAAGGTGGACTGCTCTCACTGGGTGATGTGAGTCTTTGCTTAAAGTGGAGGAGTTCAAGTATCCGGGTCTTGTTCCTGAGTGACAGTAGAAGAAACAGCAGATGGACCAACAAATCAGAACCTCATCTACAGTAATGAGCTAAAGCTCTGGTCTGTGTCCATAAAGAGAGAGCTGAGCTGAAAGATAAAGCTCTGGATTTACTGGTCTAAGTTCCAACTCTCACCTATGGTCACGAGGTTTGGATCAGGACTGAAAGAACCAGATTGTGGATCCAAGCAGCTGAACTGATTTTCCTCTGTAGGGAGGCCGGGCTCAGCCTTAGAGAGAAGGTGAGGCGCTCCATCACTTGGGGGGAAGTTCAAGATTAGGATGTCTCCTGGACACCCTCCACTGGAGGTTTTCCAGACATGTCCCACTGGGAGAAGACCCTGGGGACCCAGAACACTCTGCAGGAAGTTTATATATCCTCTCTGGCCTGGGAACACCTTGGAATCTCTCAGGAGGTGCTAGAGAGTGTTGCAGGAGAGAGGGAAGTCTGAGTTTCTCTCCTCTCTTTTCTGACCGGACCAGGGATGAGAAAAAGATGGATGGTAGACAGATGGCTAATTAAAGACGGACAGAGTTATGGACAAACCAACGAACAGACAGGACAAACAGACGGATGCTGGTCTCTCCTGAGGCTCGGTTAAACAAGTGGAAGCTGTTTGAGCAAACGGAGCGAAAGAACAAGCAGAGGAAAAGGAGGGATGATGATGTTGATGATGAAGGTCAGCAGAGTGCTAAATGCTGTTTTAGGTCCAGTTCTGGTCCCTCAGGCCCCCCATCCCCTCACACACCTGCAGTCTCCACAGCTCTGTCTGACTAGTTTCTCATTATTTTCATGTTGGAGGATGCTGAGCGGAAAATCTTCATCCCCAAGGCCCCAGAACATTCATCTGCTGCTCCTCCTCTTCCTCTTTTTTCTGCTCTTCCTACTTAGTTTTGAATATTTCACAAACCATCAGACCACAGTGGTTCTTCCTGGTTCACCCTGGGCCCTGATCCTTTTTAGTTGGCTCTGGTCTTTCCTGAAGAGGGGGGTTGATCCATGTTGGCTTTTTGTGATTTTTTCTGATCCTCCGGTTGTTATTGTTGCTGGTTCTGGGTTAGTGTTAGCTCTGTTTTTATTATCCCTGTGTGTCCACATGGACATTCAGTCATTGGTTTATTTTTATTCAACATTTATTTTTATTCTAAATTAATCTGTAGCATAATTTAATCTTTGTATTCTTCTGCAGTTATCAGATTCTCTGTGCTTGGCTTCATGTCTCAGGACATGATGTTTCCTAGTTAAAGAAAAGGTTTTAAATGAATAAATCCAACAAATAAAACTCAGAGTTGTACACGAGAGGTCAGAGGTCAATTTTACCCAGGAGGGATTAAATCCTAACACTGATCCAGCTGAAGTAAACCCTGAACCACCAAGTGATTCTGGATGTGGACCTGGATTCTAATGGTGAGCTACAGCTGAACCCAGTTTTAACCTGAGCGAGAGATCGAGTCCTGCAACTAATCCCCTTACGTCTGAGAACACACACAGAGACTGATGTCCTCACAACCTAAGGAAAAGATGTCCTCGTACACTTGGCTCAGCTTCATTATTTGGTTCCCACGGCAACAGGCAGATCTTTATCAACCTTAAAGACTTTTCTTGAGTTACTGACAGTTGACATCCCATGTGTACAAATCAAGTTTTGCTTTGAATGATCTCAGGTGAATATTTAACTGAAAGTCATTTCTTTCACGAAACAAACATCTTCCTGGCCTGATGTGATCTTTGCTCTGTCCAATCACAGACCGTCTGTCAGGAAGCACAGCAGTGTCCCGATGTAACCAAAACTCCTGCACACACATTCTTCAACCAACAGAAGCTGCAGTATAATCCCCTCAGAGTGTGAAAGAGATGTCATCATCAATCATTTTCTGTAGCTCCTTTTTTCTTGCTGTTGTTGTTTCATTTCTTTTCACATTTACTTTGTTTTGTACAGCCCTTTGGTCAGCTGTTATGTTGTTTTTAAGTGCTTTAGAAATAAAAGTGGTATGTACGGGTATGGTAACGGTCACCAAATCTCATCACTGGTTGAGAGATGTATTCACATGGCAGGGTAAGGCCAGCTTCAGTCTGCTCCTGGTCATTAGTAGACCTGGAGTAAAAGGATGTTTGCGACCTAACCCAGACATAAACACTCCAGAGCTGTGTGACTGGGTGGGAGACTGCAGGTGCTGTGACCTGGGTCACATTGACCCAAAGATCAACATGTTGATGTGTTACTGTGCAACGCTCTAAACCCATTGCTGTGGAGCTCATCTGTCTATCTAAGGCACCTTTAAAAGCAAACCTGACTGTTCTCTTCTGTCTCCAACTGTCTCCTGCAGCTGCTGTGACTCACCTGTCAATTTGCTGCTGGTACACCTGAATTTCCCCACTGAGGGACAATGAAGGTTATTTCTATTTTATTCTGTCCTCATCAGAATGAAGACAACAGGGTCTACAGATGTTCTCCAGATGTTTAAGGGTTTGGTTGCTGCTCATATATTTAACTCACTGATGTGAGACTGAAACAGGTTTGTCTCTCTTGGGTTGGATGATGTTCTGTATGTGCGTAACAGAGGGTCTTCTGTAGTTCTCTTGGCATCCTGCAGGGGGAACTGAAGCTCCACTAACGAATTCAGCAGCAGCACAATTGAAAGTTTGGCCCACTTTTCTTTCTAACATTACTTCAGTTCATTGGGGTTTGCAGACATTGGTTTCCACACAGATTCAGTGACACACTGACATGTTTATGTCTCAGAGGGTTCTAGTCTTCTCTGTTTGTCCGGGGTTCATGGTCTCATGCTTGGATGTTCCACGAAGAGATTCAAAATGTTAATCTGTTGCCGTGGAGACACATCACACAGAAACATGCAAAAACCACACAACTGCACACTCAGACTCTCTGCAGGTATAGGCCTGGGTCCAGGTCAGGGTTCTGGCTGGGTCTCCTTGAAAAGACATCACACAGGTCCTTGAAAATCATGGAGAGTCCTGGAATAGTGAACAGTCAAGGGACCAGGATTGATTTGGTGCAAAGAAAAAGAACAAAGAGGAGAAAGCTGCTGCAGGCTGGAACTAAATCAGTCAGTTTATCGGAGTGAACAGAAAAGAATGCCTGGAACACACACAGATACACACAAATACACACAGAGAAACACACAAATACACACTGAAAAACATAGGGAACAAACACACAAAACCCATGATCCTGAGTCAGTTTATCAAAGTGAACAAAGACACACACAACGACATGCAGAAATAACACACTGAGACACCCAGAGACACACTAAAAGAACGTGATAAACAATGAGACACACAATGGTGTCCACAGGACAGATGTGGCCCTGCAGGACACATCTGTTTACACAAATAAAACCACAAAACAAAATCAGACTGAATCAGGACAGAACCAGGTCCAAATATAGGACAAACAGCTGGACAAAAAGAAGGACAAACAGCTGGACAAACAGCAGGACAATCAGCTGGACAAACAGCAGGACAAAAAGCAGGACAAACTGCTGGATAAACAGCTGGACAAACAGCTGGACAAACACCAGTACAGACAGCAGGACAAACATCAGGACAAACAGCAGGACAAACAGCCGGACAAACAGCAGGACAAACAGCTGGACAAACTGCTGGATAAACAGCTGGACAAACAGCTGGACAAACAGCAGGACAAACAGC
>NC_051446.1:26958427-26965019 GCF_001649575.2 Kryptolebias marmoratus
CAGCAGGACAAACAGCAGGACAAACAGCTGGACAAACAGTAACACACAGAGATCACACAGCTCCCACTAATGAGGGTGGATGCAGAGGAGCCAATTAATGTGACAATGAAGAGGAGGTTTGAAAGTAAACATTCTGCAGACCTAAGTCACAGGTGCAGAGGTTCTCAGGTTCCTGTTGTCTTGATACAGATTCACCATGAGTCCTCACATACCTGTGATCATGTGATACAATGACTGACAGCTGCCCTCCTCCCCCTCCTTTGTTTCAGTAGGTGAGCAGTAACACTTTTATTGGCTGAACTCCGTCTGTCTTAACGAGGTCTCATTTGCAGCTTGTTAAGGTGGGAGGGTCATTACCGAGACAAACTGACCAGCCTCCGGACACACCTGACACACACACACGCACACACACCTGCATAATGACCAGTTCACATAAAAACTTTCATTTTTTCATTTTATGGGTGTCGTTAATGTTTTTTTGAGCCCAGGTAATAACACACACACACACACACACACACACACACACACACACACACACACACAGGTGTATAGTGGATTTTATCCCCATCATTAGCTTTTAGCTCTGCTGCTGTCGACCTTTAGACAACCTGACAGATTTAAACTATGATGACTTCACATCCTGAACAACTGCTTTGTGTCGAATCTTGACCTCCAGTTAAGATCCAACTTTGCTAATCGTCTAAGGGAATTTAGTTCTAGCTGCACACAAACACACACTGAAAAAGGCTGACAAAAACTTTAGAAATGAATGAGAAAAACTTTATCCTGAACTGAGGAAATTCTTACAATACAGAAGTGGGCTGTATTAGAAAAGGAGAAAAAAAGAACTGTAAATAGATAAATGAAATATAGTAACACAATATGAAGAAAAAGAGAAAAAGGAATAAAGAGGTGTTTCACACATTGACCAAGAATGATCGAAAATATTTACATTACTTCATGTGTTTGTTAAATAGTCTGATTGCTGACAGAAATGTTCTGTCCTGCATCGTGGGTGTTGCAGCCTGCTGCTGAAAGGGCTGCTCAGAGAACCCACAGCATCGTGGAGGGGACAAACCCGCCCATGTTGTCCATGATGGATGTCAGCTTAGCCAACATCCCCCTTTCACCCACTGCCTCAGTGTGTCCAGGAACCAAGCTAGCTCTTCTTGTTCAGCCCCTCCTCCAGCAGACCACAGCATAAAACCCTACACATGCCACCACAGTTTTCAGCAGAGTCCTACAAAGTCAGTCCTCTCAGCAGATGGAGGTGACCCTAACTCTAATTGTGCAGTGTTTGTGTTAGTGGGCCAGCCCAGTTTGCCATTGACATGAACACTCAGGTTTTTGCACTCTGCCACATTTTCAGTGTTCAAGCCCTGGATGATCATTGTGGTTGGGGGTGTGACCTTCTTCCTGTAGTCCATCACCATCTCCTTTGTCTTTGTGGTGTTGTTGTTGGTTGTTGGTTATAGTCAGTGATGACCTCCCTATATTCCCAGTCATTCCCTTCAGGTACACAACAAGCAGTGGCCGTGTTGTCAGAGAACTTCTGGATGTAGTAGCTGTCTGTGTTGCGTTTGAAGCCTGGGTGCACCCACTTCTGAATGAACCCTCACTTTCAGCCCTGACTCTGATAGTCTATAACAGAGTGAAGAGGAAGGGTTAGAGAACTACTCCCTGAAGGGTCCCTGTGCTGCTGACTAACATGTCAGACACACAGCCATGAAGCCTTGCATCCCATTGTTTGTTTGTGAGGTTGTTAATGGTCCATGCAGTCAGGTCACTGTCCACTCCAACTTCTCCCCTCAGCAGTGGAGTTGAAAGCACTGGAGAAATAAAAAAACCTTCACTCTCACAGTTCTTTAAGGGTTGTCCAGGTGGACGAGGGATTTGTGCAGCAGGTATATTACTGCATTGTCCAATCTGATGTTTTGACTTCAATTTTACAGAGAAACAGTGAAACCAGATCTTCAGATACCAAAATGCAGATAATCAGGCTAGTAGAGTCAGTGCTGAAAGTGAGGGCTCACATAGAAGTGGGTGCTATGACGTTTCAGAGGCTATAAAACAAGGTTTTCTGCTAAAAGACTGAATAAACACTGAAACTGTAAGAGAACTCGTTCGCAGAAGGATCTGGGAATTGTGAAAACACAGGAAATTTCCAGAAATATCTACAAATCTGTGGGCTTTGTTCTGCTGGACTTTTATTCTGTAGTTTTAAACATTTTCAGCTGCTTCTGCCAAAAACTGAAGAGTTCAATCAAATCATTAGGCTTTGTTTACAGTTCGTTTACACAAATAAAACCACAGTTTACCACAGTTACGGCAGTTCGTTAGAGATCTGTTTACTACTAGCACTTTGTTGAACCTGTAAATGGATCTCAAATGAGCCACACAAAAGACATTTACATGTCACACACACACAGACACACACACACACACGCTGATCAGAGCCAACATTAAGCAGAATATATAATATTTCCCAGAATGCTTCAGGGTGCCCTTATCCTCTAAATTCTGGTAGATCTGAACAGATCCAATCATCAATCAGCCACCCACACATGACCAGACAGAGATTGAAGCTGGTTCTGTCCTTCAGGGAAACTTACAGAGGAACTTGATGATTTTCATCTTTAATTCAACTTAGAACTGGTTCTGTTTCAGCTCCTAGTCTGCAGAGAGGTTTACCATCTGTTGACTGACTGACTGGCAGACCAACAGATTCTTTATTGATCTAACAAGTTTTAAAATACTTTATTCCCCTTTGCAGTTCACAGATAATTTTATTCAGAATCCAACAGTGACAACCTCTGCAGCATCATATCTAAAGAACTGCAGGAAACAATGAAGTGCTGCACAGGAAAAATATAAAGTAAATAATACTGAAAACATCCTATAGAGGGATCTACATTTAGGGGAAGATACTAAGGAACATCCAGAAGAACATTCTGCAGAACATTCATCAGCAGGTTCCTGTAATGGGCCAGACAGCAGACTTTTTATTGTTGATCCTTTGTGAGCCTTGTCCTCTCTGCAGTCTGCTCACCATTGCTCTCAGGTAAGTCAAACACCTGGCATGACAAGAAAAGGTTGGTAAATTAAACCAAAAGCTGTCATACACATTGTTTTACTAGAAGAGAAGCACTTATGTTCTCCTAAATAAAATGGTTCAGTTCAGGAACCGCATGAACTACAAAACCAGTTATTCTATAAGGTCTCAAGATCTAGGCCTCCACAATGGGTCTAGATCCAAATGTTATCTCACAGTGGTCCTAAATCTAGACCCTATCCCCACAGTGGTTCTGGATCCTCAACCTACCCCACAGTGGTTTGAGTCCACACCTTATCTCACAACGGTTGTAGATCACTATTCTAGATCTAGACCCTACCTCACAATTGTTTTAGATCTAGCACTCTGCCCCCTATTAGAGGGGCAAAGACCACAGGTGAAAAATCTTTGGTCTACATAAAGTCACACTACACTGAGGTTCAAATTTAAAAAAGCACAAGTAGAATACACATTTATTATAAGATAATGTAAGAGAGCTGTCGCCTCACATTGAGAAGCTTGCAGGTTCACTTCCTGGCCTGGGGCCTTTCTGTGTGGAGTTTACATGTTCTCCCCATGCATGCATGGCTTTTCTCCAGAGACCAAAAGCATGCATGTTAGAATAATTGGCAACTCTACATTATCTCTAGGTGTGAGTGAGAGTGTGAATGGTTGTTTGTCTTCATGTGGTCCTGTGATGGACTTGCGACCTATCCAGGTGTCCCCTGCCTATCGCACAGTGAAAGCTAGAGATAAGTACCTGCTCCCCTGGGACCCATGGAGGTAAAAGTGGGTAAAGAAAATGAATAGATGCAGGTCTGTAATTATCAAAAAGGTTAAAAAAAACAACTGGACTTCTATACTGTAGTTGGAAGCATTTCACTTCTCATCTGAGGAGCTTTTTAAATTCAAAAAGCAGAGAGTGTGGAGTTTAAGCCTTTAAACTGAGATGGTATGCAAGCTAGATTCTGTAATGATCAAACAGAACCAGGATCCAGTTGATTGAAAAGAAGTGTGTGGAACCCCGATCTTTACTGATGAGTCAGAAGAACAACCCTCTGGAATAATCCACCACTGCCTTTTGATACACTGCTGGTTCTACCAAAGTGCTGGGACACAATCCGGACTCATTCTCCTGGATCTGATTTACAGTGACCTCAGAGGTCTGCAGAGTCTGAGACTCAGTGGAAACACCAATCCAGAATCTGGTTTTCCTTCAGTACATGACCACAGATGATGGTTCTGTTCTAAAAAATAAAACACATCAAAAACTTGATGAGTCTCTGCATATTCCCACAGGCAACAGGAGCTAATCTTCTCTGAAGACTGTTGGGAAAGACAAGATCGTCCCATCATCCAATGACAACACACACACACACTGTCCCTCATCAGTAATTACTCGTCCTGTGTTCTTCCTGCCAAGATGTTACTGTGAGCTCTCAGCTGCCAGTCACAACCATTTCCTCTGTGATTCACCAGCCAATCAGATGTAGCGCTCAGAGCCCTGAAGCTAAAACATACTGACAGGACGACAGAGAGATGAAGAGGAAGGAGGAGGAGGGGAGAGAGGAGAGGGAGTAAAAGAGATAAAGAGGACATGCTGAGGTACAGTAAAAACGTTAAAATGCTGAAACAGAGCTCAACATCTGGACACTCCTCTTCCTCTTCTGAGACATCCAGACTCAGCAATCACATGAGTGTCAAACATAACTTCAAAACAATAATAATAAAAAAATTAAACATCAAACTTTTGTTCAAATGTGTCCAAGGTTCTTTGTCAGCAGGATAAAGATGATTGAATTTAAACTTTTCAGGAGTCTGTTAAACTACATTATTTAAATTCAATTCAAAAATACTTTATAAATCCCAAAGGGAAATTAAATATTCTTGGAGCTCATAATCCTTGTTTTGTTAAAGAGTTGTTATAGATGCTGATGGCTGTGGGCTGGAAGGATCTCTTGTAACCATCTGTCCCGTTGTGTCCTCGGTCCTGGTGTCCTCAAAGAGCCCCACCAGGTGAGCCTCGCTGTCCTCCTGCAGAGCCATGACAGCCGAGCTCTGGAAGCTTAGGTTGGTCTCAAAGTCCTGGGCGATCTCCCGGACCAGATGAGCAGCTCAGTAGACTTCTGGTAGAGGTGGTTCTCCCTGAGAGCCACGGTCCCGGGCCTGTAGCGGTGAGGTGGCTTTGGTGGCGAGCTGCTTCCTGGGCACTTTACCTCCGGTGGATTTATGGGCAGTCTGCTTGGTTCTGGCGACGACTGGACTTCAGGGTTCTTTACGTTTAACATTTGTTGTTATGGTTACGCATCATAACAAGATGTCTAAAAGTAAAAGGTTTCAGTAAAAAATTCTTCTGATACCAGAGGAAATAATCATCAAAAAAAGCTAGAAAAAGAGGATTAAAAATTTCAAAAGCAATATCTAGAATAGAATAGAACAAGTGTAACAGAGCTACTCCAACATGCATTCACCATGAGCGGTGCAATTCTAGAAGTAAACAAGTGGGAGGTTTATGAATGAGTTGTTAACAACCAGAGATAATTTTTAAAGCAATTACCTAATTAGATTAAAATTGTTCATGTAAACAATCAGCAGCTTGTTAACACAGTTATGTTACTCTCTTGTGTCTGAATCTATAACTACTGAAGGAAACTGATCCAGAAAAGCTGCTGAATGAGACTAATCCAAAATCAGCAGCTAAAAGAGACTGACCTAGAGCCAGCTGCTGAATGAAACTGATCCAGAGCCAGCTGCTGAATGAAACTGATCCAGAGCCAGCTGCTGAATGAGACTGATCCAGATCCAGTGATTAAATGAGGCTGATCCATAATCAGCTGGTTAATGAGACTGAAGAAGCTGAAAGAATACTGATAGAAAACTGATCAGGTTTTAAAAATACAAGCTTCAATGTCTGGTGATAAAAAATATAAAAAATATTTTACCTAAAAATACTGAACTAAAAAAACTTGTTTGCATGTTTTTCTTTCTCTTTTTGTCCTTTTATTTTTTTATTAAACATGTCTGATAATCTGGAAGGGGCTATGTTTACGGCTCATACTGTGAGCAACCAGAGGACTTTGATAGACAAGGTATCCACCAGCTTCTGGTAATTACACCAAAATTAATCATTAATGATTACATACTATAACCTTGGTTGTCACAGAAACACAATCAATCATCATCGTCATCACCACTGTCATTGGCGTTACTATAGGTGAGATGCTGAGTTGGTGAAACCCAGTTTTTATCTTATTTAAATTTGTCAGACAGCCAATCAGATGGTAAAAACTGATATACACATGGTCCTGGTAAGTAGATCTGTCAATCATCCTGGGCTGTGTGTGTAAAGGTGTGATTCCTCAGGTCACCCTCTAATTGGTTGGTTTCCAGCTGCCAGTCAAACACAAATACTACTTTAATTTGATCCTTTTGTATAACGTTAAACAAGCTGCAGTTTTCTGCATCATAACATTCATAACAATTTTTTCTTCAGTTTTTTTATTTACCTGCTCCCGTTCCACACACACACACACACACACA
>NC_051446.1:26981437-26990498 GCF_001649575.2 Kryptolebias marmoratus
TTCTGTCTGATCTGAGACCAGTGTCTCTGACCTTCTGTCTGATCTGAGACCAGTGTCTCTGACCTTCTGTCTGATCTGAGACCAGTGTCTCTGATCTTCTGTCTGATCTGAGCCCAGTGTTGGTGACTTCCTGTCTGATCTGAAACTAGTGTTGGTGACTTCCTGTCTGATCTGAGGCCAGTGTCTCTGATCTTCTGTCTGATCTGAGCCCAGTGTTGGTGACTTTCCCTCCAGGCACTGAAAGTTTTTTTTTAATCTTCCGACTTGCTCATGTTTTTGCTCCCTTCCATCAGCTTTGTTTGTATCACCCAATTAAATCTCTGGGTTGATGCTTTGAGACTGCAGGTCGGATGGTTATCTGCCAGTGATGATTCCTGCTATGAGTTCCTTTGCAGTCATGTTTAATTCAAGCCTTCATTAAACTGGCAGCAGGCAGCGTTAGTTATTCAGTACCTTAAAAACTACTTAAAGGGTAAAATATTAAGCAGGGGTTGTCATGAAACACTTTCCTCTTTAATAGGCCACAAAATCTTTTAAAGTTGCAGAATTTCTGTCCAAATTCAGTCAATTAGGCATCTGATGGAAAGGAAGCCTGGAAAATGCAAATATTAGGGAGCAAATGAATCAAATAATTGTCAGAATAGCTGAGCAGAAAAGAAGCAGGAGGAGAAACCAAGCACACTTATAGTCAGTTTGCTAAACAGGCTTTTACTGACATTGCTGACATTATTGTGTATAATTGTAAACTAATATTTCAGATTACTCTGTAAAATGTCATTTTTTTTAAAGCATTGTTTGGTTTTGAACTTTGAGTCTTCTTTTAGAGCATTCATCTCTTTAAGTCATCAAACAAAAACCATCATAATAACTGTAATACAAAAATATGTGAAATGTTATTACAGTGTACCCAGGACACATCTGAAGAGCATCCGCGGTTTTTATCTTAAAAGTTAAGATGTGATTTTCACCTGAATACTATTGGATTTGGAGCTTTAGCAGGAAGCTGTTTGTCAAGCTAGTTTGGACATTAAGTTACTGTCTGAATGCTGACCATCAAATCCACAAAAATATGTGTTAGAATAAATTCTGATGGTCAGTAAATTTTATGTGGGAGTCCTTGTTTATAGACAACATCAAATTCCTGTTTAAAACTGTTCAGGAGAATTTTAAAGTAAACACAATTTCAAATTGTTTCTGTGCAGCACACTGCTGAGCTCATTATTCACTGCTGGTCTCATTTACCTGTTCTGTCATCTTTATAGTTTTTATGGACTCAAACAGGCTGATCAGAGGCAATAATCAAAGATTAAAATGTTCATTGTGAAAGCCAGCAGGTGAGTTTGATTTGTAAGGTGTCAACAGATCTGCAAAGTAGGGGAGATAGACTAGATCTCTGAAAATAATTCACCAAGTAAGAATATTGTAGCTGTGTATCTGTTTCCTGAATCCAAATAGGCCAAAGGTAGATGCATTGAGGCCCAGGGGTCCAGGCTGGTGCAAAAGTGTTTCGAAGTGGGCTAACAGATGGACTGCTGTGGGACTGGTGAGTTCTGGTTGTCTCAAAGTGTGGTAATATAGAGGTTCAGCTACAGTCACAGTACGGTTAGGTTTGTAGATTTCTACAAAGGAGATAAAAACACACAAGGGTAGGACTAGAGGTGCTGGGAGTTTACTAACCCTCCAGTGGCCTTTGGGTCAAATGGACCTGAAGTTATGAGGGCTTGTCTTCCTCTCTTCAGTTAAGAGGGCTTCAGGAGGGCTAAGAAGTACTTAGTTCACCATATAGGCTAACAAGCAGAAAAGGACTGGTGGTTCAGGCCAATCTTAAAAGCTGTGACCTTGATGAGGTGATGAGAAGCAGATGAGCCTGGAGGCAACAGACAGCCCACAATCCTGCCTGCAGGAAGAGAGGAAGGAAAGGGGAAGGCCCAGCATAGCCTGGATCCTGACGTGTTTTAAAAAACTTTATTTTGTTTCAGGTGAAGAATGATGGGTGAGTCACATGATCAACCTGCAGATGCACATGTGGGAGGTCTAACAACAACAGACTGTTTCTGTTTTTTATAATTATTGTTATAGAAAACACAATCAGAAATCAATACAGCAGTAGCTTACACACACACACACACACACACACACACACACACACACACACACACACACACACTGAGAGCATGTTTATGGGTCAAGCAACATTCAGCCTGCAGCTAAACAGAGATGAGAGGTTTCTTGTTTCAACCCACTCTGACACACATGAATAATTCATGTACCACACACACACACACCATCTTAGCTTGTTTGAGTGATTGTACAGATGTGTCTGTGAAACATACTGTAACACCCTGAACTAAACCACACTAAATTGTTGTCTGTGCGAGTATTGTGTCTGTGTGTGCGTGTGTGTATGTTTGTAATATGTGTGTTGTGTTAGTTGTCCGGCCTCATCAGGTATTTAAATGTGAACAAATGGTCTCAGATTCATGAAGACACAGAGAAAAAGTCTGTTAAATTTTGATGTTAACTGTGAATTTATGAGCACCAGAAAGCCAGCAGAGCTTGTTAGATGTGCATGTGAGAGTGCATGGCTCTGGTGTGTACTCGTGCACATTTTCTTGTGTGCATGAATTATCTAGCCATGACATAAAATATTAATGCAGGCATCAGCTCTGATCTGCATCAGCAGTTCATGTGCTGGAAAAAAAAAGTCCCAAAAAGACAGAAAAACTTCACATCTGAGGGTCATCTGAAGCCATCACATCATTTACATGTGATTCAGTCACATTAATCCTGAAAACAATGATCCAGATCCAGAAAGGCTGATCTGGAAAAGACTGATTGATCCAGATACTCTACACATATGCTCTATACTACTACTACTTTTTATTATAAAGTAATTGCTTTAGTTTGATTCTACAATCAGAGTGTCTGAGCACAGAAAACATCAGATACACTAAAATGTCTGTATGTTCATTTCAACAAAGATTGTAGAAACTGATAAAAATCACTGGTTAACTGCAAAACTTTATTGTAACATTATAGAGACTAGTTTATTTAAAACAAACATTATAACTGCACTAAGCTGACTTCATCTTTCTTCCTCATTTGATGCTAAATGTAAAAAAAACAGAATAAAAACATAATGTTAAAACTTATATGTCTCACTAAAAAGCTGCACCAACAGAAAACTAATGTTAAAAAAGTAGTGTTCTTGTGGTTTTTGTACTCATTCTTTGAAGAAGTGACAATAAATTATTTGTCTGTTCTGTTGTTCTCTTTTTTTCTCCTGTTGTCTTGCTATTGTCAGCTCCCTGACTGTGATTGGTTCTCTGATGCATCATCATCATCATCATCATCACCACCAACATAACTTTCATCATCATCATTACCTTCATCATACAAACACAAACAGAAATTCTGTTTTTTTTTTTTTTAAGTTTTCTGCTCAGTTGACACTTTCTGCTTCGTACCACCCTGACTGCCATCACACAGCCACTCTGGCCAATCCAAGGCTATCACATCACACTAATAGACTGCCAACTGGTCAGCGAACACACACACACACACCATCACACAGTCAGAGGGTGGTGACCTGCTATTACTGAAGTTTTCTGCCTCACTGCAGCCTGGTAATGATGGTCAGCTGAGAGAGGTGTGTGTGCGTGTGTATGTGTGTGTGTGAGGGCACTGTAATATGTCGGCTGAGTAACTGACTGATTGACAACAAGGGAGGGGGGATGACAGATGGAGTGACAGCACAGGAGGAAGAGAAATGGAAAAAACAGGAAAGTGTGAGTGTGTTGACCCGTCCAGAGTTCAACGTCAGACCCACGGCCATGAAACGGACATACACACATGTTCACTGACACACACACACACACTCACACACACTCACCAACACACTCAATCACAGCAGGGTTTTAATTAGTGATGTAGTTTTAGTTGACTGATCAGCTTCTAAAACTAACAATGTTCGCTGCACAAAACACACACGCACACAGAACCGGTAAATTAACTCAGTTAAATCAATGTTATTTTGTGTTTATAGGATGAAACAACAAACAGCGCCAGCTCATATTGACCTGCCGGTTATTAATTCTGTCTGATACAGTTTGTTGTGGACTAGCAGACTCAGCACACAAACACTCAGAGTGCCCCTGAAGGCAGCAGGACCTAAGGTTTCACAGGTTTCACAGGGTCCAGAGGGTTCGGTTTCACACTTTGGGCTTTAAAGGTTCCTGAAAATTCAGAGCCTGTTCACCGTATTTTTATGGTTCTTGTTATGCCAGAACTGCGCAGTTAAACCTGGTCTACCGTTGTGCTAAACATCTATCATGGTTGATCTGGATACTGACCAGTCAACCATCACTAAGTCCAGATGTCTCATCTCACCCAGAACCTACTCAGCACATCTAGGGTCATTTAACATCTCACCTGTCCTGCTCCCACCTGGCTGCAGTGCCTACAAAACATATTCACCCCCTTGAATGTTTATGCTGTTATTGCTGTCCTAAATCAGTTATGATCACTGTAAATTGTCCTTCTTTACAAAAAAAAACTTCAGTGTCAAAGTGAAATCAAATTTCTACAGAGTAATGATAATTAAATAAAAATATGTGATGTTAAAAAAGTCACTGCATCAATATTTAACCCCTTTCAAGTGACTGTCCTAATTCAACTCAGAGAAAAAATGATTGAAAAGTACAAGTCAAGGGATCCAAAAGGATTTTCAAGGCCCTAAATTTCCTGAGGAGTTCTGTTAAATCTATCATCAAGACATGGAAGGAATATGGGATGTGTGTAAATCTACTAAGAGCAGGCCGTCCTCAAACTGAGTGACTATAAAGAAGGAGGACAGTGAGAGAGACCATCAAGACACCTAGGAGCTCTCTGAAGGAGTTCCAAGCTTCAGCAGATTAGGTGGGAAACACTGTAAATACAACACCTGTTGTTTGCACCAGTCTGAGCTTTATGGGACAGTGGCAAGGAGAAAGCCACGCTTAGAGAAAACTTAGATGGTATATGTAAAGGGAAGCTTTGAAATCTTGCCTATGGTTTGGCAAACTCTAGTGGAAATTTAATCTAAGTTCAAACATTGAAGAGGGTGAACATTTATCACTGACACTGAAAGTTGGGGTTCTGATCTGTCATCTTGGTCCCATAGTTCTGGTTTTGAACTCCTGGTCAATCTCTGAAGAAATCTTGACCAGTCTTTCTTTCGCCTGATTAATCGTTGGAGAGGTTCTGGTCTGGTCTTTCTCCTGTTCACCTGTTGTCTCTCTTTTTCCTGTTTGGATCTGTTTGGCACCTCTCTCTGGGCTGAATGTTTTGGTCCTTCTCAGCCCTTTGTTAACTATTTCTTGTAGAACCAACTGTCTTCCAACCTTCAGATCTGATGTATTGAGGACTATTTCTAAAAAAAAGAAAAGTTACAAACTTATCATTTCTGCACCTTCATCAAAATATAACCACAGTTTGGACATGAAGCACCACTGGTGTTCTTCTCCGACTGGGCTGCACTCACATCAGTGAATCAGGGAATCAAACCTTTAACTCTGATCCATCACTGCTTCATATTAAAGCTGTAAAAATACAGTAGAACCTTCAGAATCAGCCTCCTGTTTAGTTCTTTAATGGTAACAGTTTTCTGTGCCTGGTTAAGATAAAGTAAACTAGTAGTTTTCAAATTACAATCCACAAAAAACAACAACAGGTCTCAACTATCACAGCTTTGCTAACAAGGAAAGAACACAAACAGCCTAGCCTGAACAACCATTGTTCTTCATTTATTTGGAGAACTGCTTGTATCTCTGGTAGAAGTTATGGCAAAAATATGGCCTCCAGTTGGTGTTTCAGGGTTCTCTGTGAGGTTCCAGCCCAAGCAACAGGAACCATTGTTGTAGATAAATATAAGGGTAGCCAACAGTTTTTGATTAAGGTCTTTGATAAAAGAGATTTCAGACAGATGATCTATGTGTTTTTTTCTGTCAGACTGAAAAAAGATCCTTTTAAATCCATCTTTATGAAAACCTGGATTTTACAGAAAGCTGGGAGATAAACCCTGGAAGACACTCCCTTCACATTCTCTTGAGCTGAAACAAAAACATGATCTCATGAAGCTCAGAGGCTGAAGTCTTGCTTCAGCTCATCATCTGTTAAAGAGACAAAATGGACCAGAATCATTCTCTAAGTTCTGGGTCAAACATCACAAACTAGGAATCCTCTCAGGTCAAACTGATTTTCCACATCTGAACCTTTTCCCATCATGCCTTTCTGCAGGCTGTCAGCAGTTTGTGGGTGAAGCAACCTTGACCTTCAGCAGCTCCTCAGAGGACAAAGCTGTCGTTGGAGGAGATGTTCGGGGACAGGCAGACGGAGATGGACGGGAAGAGAGCCAGAAATCCATTCAGAGACGTTAATAAAATCAAAGAGCCCCATATGATCAAGCATGAAGTACATTACAAAGGTAATGTGAATTTAAGTTCAGATCCTTTCATTATGAAAAACAGTAAGCCGCCGCTCAGCAGCGCACAGACGCCGTCGAATTTATGAGGCCAACTTCCTGAATCTAATAGAAGGATTCAGGTGTTACTAATGGACGGGGGAGCGAGGTAATAGAGGAGAGAAGGAGCTAATATGGAGTGATGGAGACGGACGAGAGACACGGCAGGATAAAGAGAAACAGATGAAGACAAATGAGAGAAGAAGAAAAGTTAGAGACCATCTGAGGAGGAAAAGGTGAAGAGATTTCATTTCTTTCACTTTGATGAAAGATCAGAGTTTAACCTGAAACAATTGCATTCTGATGAAAAGCATCCTCATCTTCATATATGTGCAAAAACTTTTACATGGTCAGTGAATGCCTCACGCTTTGAATACTGCCTCAGACCGTCAGAAAATACATCACAAACTCTAAACAGCCTCAGTCAATCAGACAACACCTGAAACGCTCAGTGAATGCATCACTGTCTAAGTCCAGTCTCAGACGGTCAGTGAATGCATCACTGTCTAAGTCCAGTCTCATACAGTCATTGAATGCATCACTGTCTAAGTCCAGTCTCAGACAGCCAGTAAATGCATCTGCCTCAATCCAGCCTCAGACGGTCAGTGAATGCATCACTGTCTAAGTCCAGTCTCATAGAGTCATTGAATGCATCACTGTCTAAGTCCAGTCTCAGATGGTCAGTGAATGCATCACTGTCTAAGTCCAGTCTCAGACAGCCAGTAAATGCATCACTGCCTCAATCCAGCCTCAGACGGTCAGTGAATGCATCACTGTCTAAGTCCAGTCTCATAGAGTCATTGAATGCATCACTGTCTAAGTCCAGTCTCAGATGGTCAGTGAATGCATCACTGTCTAAGTCCAGTCTCAGACGGTCAGTGAATGCCTCACTGTCTAAATCCAGTCTCAGATGATCAGTGAATCCCTCACTGTCTAAATCCAGTCTCAGATGGTCAGTGAATGCCTCACTGTCTAAATCCAGCCTCAGATGGTCAGTGAATGCCTCACGTGCTACAGTACAGTGTTTTGGTCTCAAAGCCTCACCTTGACTTCTCCAAACATTCTTCTTCTCCTTGTGTCCAAACAGCTCAATCTTTGTCTCATCTGACCACCAGATTCTTCTCCAGAGAACTTCTGGCTCACATAGAAAAAAATAATACATTTTGTCAGAAGTCCTCAAGACCAGTGGCTTTAATATTATCATAAATAGTTTGACTGCCAGATGTTGTTTATTGATCTAAGGTTTTGAACAAAGAACCAAGGATCATCTAATTCAACAGCAGAGATAAAGTGAGCACAGATGAAGGACTGAAATCAAAGTTGATGAAAGTTCATGATCAGAACGTACATCATCGTCATCATCATGTGTATCATTTTCAATGTCTCTTCAGGACTTCGTCTGTAGCATCAGGAGGTGTGTGTGATTCATCAGTTTGATCATTAAATGTCGAAACTTCCTCTCTTTTAATGCTAATGCCCCACCCTACATACACACACTCCCCCCTCCCTCGGTGAACAATTATTGTCGAGGTGGAGAGTAAATCAATCAATAATTCCCTCGTTGCTGCTGCAGCACAAAGCCAATCAGGAGAAAACAGCAGTCATATTTATGAAGCAACAAAGTGCTCACGCAGCAAATCACTCACAGAGGGAAGGGAGGGAGGGGCAGGCTTTGTGTGTGTGTTAGTGGCAGCCATTGATTCCTGTTTTGTTTTCTATAAAAAGAAAACTTAGTTAATTAAAGCTGCACCTTCAACCAACACAAAATTTTAAATGATTAACAGAAACAAGTGACAGAGTAAAAGCTAAACTAAGAAAATCAAGAACTAATTAAAATAAATAAAGTGTGAGAGAAGCTGAAACTGGAGAAATCTGATCTCTGAACTATGAAGACATATCCTGATCAAAACTAACAAGAAGGTTCTTTACATTAGAACTGGAGGCCAAATTAATGCCATCCAGAGGAAGAGAAAGGCTGCAAAGTTTCTTTCTAAGATGCTCAGGTCCAAAAACCATAACCTCTGTCTGTCTGAGTTTAAAAGCAAAAAATTAAGAGTCGTCCAGGCTTTTATGTCCTTAAGATATGTTTATAATCCAAGTAACTGATTGGATACATCAGGTTTTATTGATAAATATAACTAAGTGTCATCAATTTATCCCATGCTGTCTAATACCTTTACCTAATGGAAGCATATATAGAGTAAAGAGTATTGGTCCAAGCACTGAACCCTGGGGAACTCCACGAGAAACTCTGTTGTTTGAAGAAGATTCATTATTAACATGAACAAACTGGAATCTAAGAAATAAATATGATTAAAACTATTTAGAACCATTCCTGTAATCCAACATCATGTTCAGCCTATTAGGATCAAATGCAGCTGAGATCTAATAGGACAAGTATGGACACATGTCCACTGTCTGACAGGACAAGTATGGACACATGTCCACTGTCTGACAGGACAAGTATGGACACATGGGGAACGTATCGGGAGATCTTCAGGGGAACGTATTGGGCGATCTTCAGGGGAACGTATCGGGCGATCTTCAGGGGAACGTATCGGG
>NC_051446.1:26990775-26996545 GCF_001649575.2 Kryptolebias marmoratus
GATCTTTAGGGGAACGGATCGGGCGATCTTCAGGGGAACGGATCGGGCGATCTTCAGGGGAACGGATCGGGCGATCTTCAGGGGAACGGATCGGGCGATCTTTAGGGGAACGGATCGGGCGATCTTTAGGGGAACGGATCGGGCGATCTTTAGGGGAACGTGATGGGTCAGGATGGACCTTAACTTCCCCCCACCTCCTTTATGTTTTTACCTCCTCTACTCTTCCCCCCCTTATAGAGTTTCCTCCTTATTCCTCTTGTTTTTACATTTGCATCTCCCTCTCTTCTTCCTGGTCCTCCTCCCTTTCCCTCTCCAGGGAGGGACACAGATTGCTTTTCTCACCCTGCTGCTCGAAATGTCATTTTACTGAGAGGAGTTAGAGAAGGGGGAGGAGGAGGAAAGCAGGGAAGATGAAGAGGCATAGACAAAATGTTAGGTCATTCCTTAAAGGCCAGGTTTTATCATTTTTACACATTTTTGCTTTTTGTTGTGTCAGGTCATAACTCATCATAGTAATGTTTATTTTCATTCTTAAAGTTGCGAGAACCTTAAAACAAAGTGTAAAAAGTATAAAAACAAAAAAGAGAGCGCACACAAAATAGACACAAGGACAAAAGCCAGACTGCTCCTCCTGAATCCAAGGTTTGACAACCGGTCGAAGCCTCCCTTCCAAAACCCCTTTTCCTGGGGAAGCTGTGATCCCTCAGTAGTTGGAACACTCCCCAGTCCCTCTTTTTTAAAAATGGGAACTACCACCCTGGTCTGCCTCTCCACAAATGTTGTCCTGGTCCTCAATGCAGCATTAAAGATCAAAGGTTCTAGAACCAGATATATTAGATCTCCAGAATGTGAGCAGGTCCACAGAAGATCGAGGTCATTTTCTGGTCTCAAAAAGAAAATGTCTTCTCCTGCAGATCTGCTAGGGATTAGAGTGCAGGGGGCTTAAGTTTGTTCAAGTCTTCAAAATATTACAGAAAAACACGCTCCTTCTAAATTCTTCTTTAGTCTGGAGTAGAAAAAAAGTCAGAGGCGACTTGTTCACTGGATTCAGTCAGAAGATGGAAATGAACATGACCAACTGAAAAACGAAAATGGGCTGGGGACTTCTTTTTTTTGTCCAAAGCTCTGTCAGTGAATACAGAGAAGATTCTGATATGACAAATCCGTTTCCAACAATGTGCCACAGATTTCAACACAGGACATCCTTTAACCCTGCAAGAACTGCAGGGGGCACCGTCGAGCATGGAAAATGGCAGAGCTCCTGGGATAGACGGTCTGCACGTGGAGTTTTACAGAACCTATTGGTCTCTGTTGGCAGAGGATTGAGTGGATGTTTTAAATGACAGCATGCCTAGGAAAGGGTTACCCCCTAGCTGTTGAAGAGCTGTGCTCACTCTTCTCCCTATGAAAGGAGATCTTTGTGAAATTCAAAACTGGAGGCCAGTGAGTCTGTTGTCCCGATTATAAAATGATCTCAAAAGTTTTGGCAAACAGATTGAGAAGTGTTTGATCAAGTTATTCATGTTGATCAGTCATATTGTATTCCTGGCAGGTCGATAAGGAAGAAAATGTCCCTAATTAGAGATTATTTGGACATCTCTGGATCATTGGATTTAAAGTTTGGTCTGGTTTTCCCTGACCAAAAAAAGGCATTTGATCAGGTGGAGCACCAATATCTATGAAATACTTTAGAAGCTTTTGGTTTCTCCCCTGGTTGTATTGCCATGATTAAAACTGTGACACTGAATGTGTTTTAAAGGTCAGTGGTAGTCTGAGTGGTCTTTCAACTGTAAAGAGGGGTATTTGACAAGGTTGTGTCAGATATGTTTTATTCAATTAGTATTGAGCCTTTATGTCAGATTAAAAAACTATTAAACAGTAAAATTAAAAGAACACCTATTATAACTATAGGCAGATTATATTGTTGTGGCTGTAACAAATGGTTGTAATGTTATAAAATTGACAAAGATTATTAAATGTTTTGGCAAAATGTATTCTTCTAAAATAAATTAGTGTGAGAGTAAAGCTTTGCTAATAGGAAAAGGGCAAGGAGATTAGCCTAGGCTACCTGATGAACTGAAGTGGGTAATAAACAGTTTCATTATGAAAAACTGGGAAGAAATGGTAAAACCTTGAAGGAAAGTTGAAGAAATGCCATCGGCTTTCACTACAACTGTCTTATTCAATAACACTTTTGTAGCCTCTACTCTGTGTCACTGTTTAGCTGTATTAGAACCCTCACCAAGCTTATTATTGAAATTACAGAGTATTATTTTTGACTTTTTTGACAGGGTTTAGTTCATCTGAAAGCAGAAAAGCTGCATTTAGGTTAAAGTTTTTTGTCTGGGGATCCAACACATTGTGGAGACAAGTGGCAGAATGTTTTTTTTTTTCCAGCAAGTTGGCCACCTGGGTTTTGGAAAAACATTGTTTATTATTAATTGTTTAAGGATCTGTACAAATGCTTTTTTCATTTTTTATATCAATGGGTTGAAAAGTTGGGGAAAATGGGTATTTCTACATCTTTATATTGGCTACTGATGGAGGAATCACGTTTAGGCTCACTGTGGGCGATGTCTGAACTTTTACTTAACAAGGGGGTAACTACTGTTCAACTTTTCCATGAACTGATTGGAGCTGACATGGGTAAGTCTTTTGTGCTTTTCAAAAAAAGACTAGATTTTTAAATAGTCTTCTATTAGAAGAAGACAACAGTTTGTTATCTGGATGGTTCAATGAACTCTTAACACCTGATAAATTTGATACTTTTTACGAGCTGTGCGTTGGGCTCCATTTTAAAGACTGAAGCTCTGGGTCTCCTGTTGGAGACGGGCAGTAATGTTTGGACTTCACTGGACTCTGCAAAAGACATTAAGGTGTGTTAAGGCCCTAAATATTGTGAAACTTAAAGAGTAAAAAGACACACCTTGGAGGGATTTATTTAAAGGTCAGTCTGATGTAAAAACCTGTGTGGAGTCTTATATAAACCACCACTGACTAAAAATACAGATGACTTTCTGGGCATCGATTATGAATCCAGCTGTTTCAGACAAATTCCTGTTTTGATCAGAAAAACTGACAATTTTTCACAGTTTTGTACAATGTCCAAGACTTGTCCTTATTCGGAGTACTCAATGATATTTTCACATCTGTTGGAGATTTTTTTAGTAGCTTGGTATTTATACTTGTTTCTTTGAAAACAAAAAAGAAGAAAGAGCGTTTGTCAAATTTCAAGCTTGGAAAGGCAAATTTGTCAATATCTTGAGTAAGAAACAAAAGAGTAATGGAAGACAGAGTTGTGATTGCACTTTTTAAAGAGGATGTTGAGAGCAGAGCAGTTCTGGAATAAAAGTATTGATGTATGTGTGAGAATAAAAAAGTATTTTCTTCATTCTAATTCAAAACATCTTTTTGCAGATGTGTAGATATAAGTTTGTTGTAACTCTGGACTATTTTTAAATGAATAAATGAGCTTTTAAAATCAAATCCTTCTGTCTCCACCACCAGGGGGAGCTGTGGTCCCACTCCGTTTTCACACTTCAGAGAAAAAACTCTTTTCTTTCATTCATTTCTTCTTGTTTCACATCTCCTCTCTGTTACCATCACCCCCTCTCCCTCCTCTTCCTCCTCTCCCTCCTCTTCCTCCCCCAGAGAGTCGTACGTTCAGGCGGCAGCAGTTTCTTTGTTTGCAGGATTTTCTAAAAGAACATTCCTTCACTCTGCAGAACACTGCAGTCTATTATAATGATTATTATTATTAATATTTTGAATTATTATGAGTAGTATTGTGTTTATTAGATGACGTTTACAGAAAACAACTGATGTGTTGCTTGTTAAATCTTACATTTGTCTGAATTTAGTCATGTTCTGATTAAGAAAATTATTAGATGTTTCTAATACTGTATTTCATTCAAATGATACAGAACAGTTTTTTTGTGTTCATGGAGGTTCTTCTAATATCTTACATAAACAGTAAAAAATAAAAACTGAAGAGACTTTCTGAATAAATCTGCTGATGTTTGCAGCTCAGGTTGTTTTCAGGTTTAAACAGTTATGTCAAGAAAATTGCTTTTTTATTCTTCACTTGGTATTTATCATTGGAGTTGATTGAAATCTGAAAAGATGATAAATTTAAAACATGAAAAAGAGAACTGATAATGAGGTCATTTTTATGGTGTGAAAATGATCCTGCTTCAGACTCAAGAACCATAAATGAAATGATAAATAAATTTGCAGAGGCATAAATGTGAATTTATGTTAGGACAGGGAGCTGATAGAAATCTTATTAGATTCATAATTAATAACACACTTTTTAGATTTATTAGGATAATTTATTCATTTAAACAACAACAAAATCTGACTGCAGTTCTGTTTTTTCAGTTTGTTTGTGATGCTTCAGCAGGAAGTTTATAAAGTTTGTTATTTTAGTCTGTTTATTTGTTTAACATGTTTTTGTACTTTGTATGATTTGTTCTGATGTTATGTTTTAATTAATTTAATCTTCAGAGAATCTAAAATGAAACTTCTTGACAATCACATAAACTCGACTGTAATAAAAACAAAAATCGTTAAAAAACATTAACAGTAAAACATTATCTGCATTTTAATTAAAATTATTAAATTGTAAAAATAGTTTTATAGCAAAAACAAAACTAAATTAACTGAATAGGTTAAAAAGTGAGAAGTTCAGATAAATATAAATTACATTTAACTAAATTAATCTAATTGACAAGAATTTTGTGATCAAAATTGAAAAATTTACATTTAGGATTCAATTTGGGTTAAAATGTTAGAATAAAATCAGAAAATAAAACTGAACAAGTTTTTTAAATAAAGCTGGTTTAAAACAGGATTTCTTTAAAATTTACTCCCCTTGTCAAGAAATAAAGCCTAAAGGGACATTCCTGAAAACACCAAATATTCCTGAAAACACTAAATATTCCTGAAAACACTAAATATTTCTGAAATATTCCTGAAAACACCAAATATTTCTGAAATATTCCTGAAAACACCAAATATTCCTGAAATATTCCTGAAAACACCAAATATTCCTGAAAACACCAAATATTCCTGAAAACACCAAATATTCCTGAAAACACCAAATATTCCTGAAAACACCAAATATTCCTGAAAACACTAAATATTCCTGAAAACACTAAATATTCCTGAAAACACCAAATATTCCTGAAAATGTCATCAAGACGGATAAGATAAACTATATAACGGTATTTCAATGTAATGTGATATTTTAAAAAGCTGAAGAAAATCTGAACTCTGAACTGCGTTGGTCCTCTTGGTCGGTGCACATCAAACACGAGAAGTTCTTCTGAACACAGAATTGTTTCTTATGCATTTGAGAAACTTATGGAGTTTTTTCTTGTGTACACCAGATCAGTTCCAGTGTTCATAAGAAACCTACTTTAAATATTTTTTCCCACTAATGTCCCCTTCTGGGCTTCGGACAAATGAGGTGAAAGTTGTTGGTTTGTTGTGATAAGGCTCCTTTAAAAGCAGAAGACTAAACATCACACATGAAACTGTGAGGAGGGTTAAACTTCCCTGAAACCAAAACTACACAATCCAGTCACAGTAAAACTTGTTTTCCTTCGTACAGAGACAAACAGAACCACTCAGATGAAATGTGACTTTAAAGCAACTGAAACTGAACATGGAAATGAGGTGTGAACAGTCGGTGTGTCTGTGTGTGTGTGTGTGTGTGTGTGTGTGTGTGTGTGTGTGTGTGTGTGTGTGTGTGTGTGTGTGTGTGTGT
>NC_051446.1:26996655-27003581 GCF_001649575.2 Kryptolebias marmoratus
GTGTGTGTGTGTGTGTGTGTGTGTGTGTGTGTGTGTGTGTGTGTGTGAGGTGTTTAATACAGGCGTTAGCAGACGGACGTCACATCAATCTGTCACTCTAGAGACGTGTCAGTCCAAACAGAGCTCAGCCAATCACAGTGCAACACTGACAGGGGGAGGGGGAGGTGAAGTCACACTAATTTACCTGCTGGAGGTGTGTAACACACACACACACACACACACACACCCTTCAGACTACAGTGGTGCGGTCTTGATGACATCACACTATATCCAATGAGGGTGGATCAGCTGAAACACCTGCAGATACTTCCTGTTTCATCATTATGATGTGCACGTGCTCGTGTGTGCGCCTCTGTGTTGGTAAACTGAATTCAGATTAAATAATTAATAAATATTCTCAATAATCGCAGAAATAGGGACAGATAGAGGAAGAAAGGCAGAGACAGACAGAGAGACATATGGCTCAGAGTCTCAGTTCTAAAATAAAATCTTTGTAAATATTACATTTTTTTCATCATCTTGTAATAAAAAGTTCAAACAGAGGAAATGAAAGTGAAAGAAATGTTGAAAAGTTCATTTAATTGAAGATGAAGGTATGAGAGATTCTACTCTGAGTTTCCTGTGAACAGACAGGCTCCTCATCCCGTCTCTGAGGGGGGAGACCGGACTCCCCCCTCAGAGACGGGGAGTCCGGTCTCCCCACTCAGAGACAGGGATGAGGGGGAGTCCAGCCTTGCCAAGGAAGACGTTCAGTCCAGCTGCTTTGGTTCCTCCCAGTCTTACCCAAAGCTCTCAACTACAGACGAGGGTCTGTAGAATGTCGATCACTTGATAAATGAACAACTTTACTTTTCAGCACAGCTTTCTTCGTCATGACAGACAGGTGCGGTGTCTCAATCTGCACAGATACCATCCATCAAAGTCCTGCTTTGTTATATCTCTACCTGTAAGAAGACTCAAAAGTACTTCAGCTCATGCTCGACTCAGTGAGGCCAACAGAACCACATCATCCACAAAAAGCAATTAGGCAATTCAAAGCTGTCCAAACTGTAAATCCTCTTTGCCATGTCTGCTTCTAGAAATTCTGTCCATAAAGTTATAAATAGAATCTGTGACAAAGGAAAACCCTGGTGGACTCCAACATTTACTTCTTCCCAGCACTGTGAACCAAACTCTCCCTCTACAAGGCCTGAAACCCCACACTCCTACAGAAAACCACGAGGGACATGGCCTTAAAACACATCAATACTAGTCAGGAAAACTCCCACGGACCCTCAAACATCCTTACAAAAGGTAAAAAGCTGGTCCAGTGTCCCACAACCAGGTTGAAAACCGCATCGCTGCTGAATCTGAGGTTCTGCTCTCAGTCCAGGACCCAATGTCACATTTGACCAAAGAGGCGGAGGAGTGTTTTTCCCCTGAAACTAGAAAACACCTTCTGGTCCCCTTTTTTACAGAAAGGGAGCCAAGCCACCACTGGCAGGTCCTGACCTCAGCAGACCAAAAAACCAGCCTAAACCCTCAGAAAAGGTTTGGGTTCTTTAAATGAAAGGAGACACTGAAGTGGTTTGGGTCTGACAGGATGGATGGATAGATCACAGCCAATTAAGCTGTGATTGGCTGCTAAGTGGAAACAGAACTGTGATTGGCTGGTGACTCCTTCATGCTAAAATGAACACATGATGAACAAAAGCACTCAGACATGTGATGAAACATTAACGTCTTTTAGAGCTGCTGTCGTTTGTTCTCAAAACACGTCAGATTACGCTGCCGCCACTTTAACATCACAATATAATGTTACTGACACACACTCACACACACACACACACACACACACTCACACAGTAGGCTTTCAGAAACACTCCATAATAATTTATCCTGAATAAAATATTGATTTGCTTTAATATTTATTTTAGCTTTTAAGAGGCTTCCTCTCTGCCCACCCAGCTACACCACACACACACCAGCATACACCAACACACACACACGTAAACACACACACGTGTACACTGATGCTCATTTAAAAATTTAAAAGATGACAAAATAAAAATGTTCATCTGAAAAGCTGTTTAACTTTTTAACACAAACTGAAAACAAAAAGGCTTCAAGCACATCAGCATCCATCTGTGTTAAACCGTGCACGTGTTGATCTGAGCGTGCACGTGTTGCAGTGCAGCCCGTCACTCGTCTGATGCTTTAAATGGACGACAGAGTGGAAACTGAACCGGCAGCGTTCATATTTATTTCATCTCAAACATCAGCTCTGGTTGAAACTTCTTGTCTTTAATGAAATAAAGATGAACTCCAACATTTGTGCACATTAACATTTACAACAATCATTCTTCTCATAAATATAGATTTCAAATTCAGCCGCAGAGCAACAGTAAATGTGTCTTTTCATGCTGCTGAAAGCTTCTTTAAAGCTCACTGACACATTTTTATTGAGTCTCTCTGTGACTCATTAAAGTGGAGATTCACTGCACAGAGACCAGAGTCTGAGTTTATTCTCATCTGCAGGAGAACCGAGTTTGGTTTCAGCCAACACAACAACAAATTACATAAATCAAAGAGCAGTAAAGTGACAATAAGGGCCAACATCTGCACAAACAGGAGAGACGTGCTGGATGCTCAGAGGCTGCAGAGGCTGCAGCTCATCCTGGAATAACTCCCAGCAGACTGGGCTCCATCCATCATCTGTACCCTCTTCAGCAGCGAATACCTGCAACAGTTAAAGGATGGGGGGGGACCTGGACAGGTCACTGGTCCCTCACACAGAGACTGTCACTCTCATTTAAAAACTCCAGTCAACCAAACCTGCATGTTTTTATACTGCAGGAGGAAACCAAAACCACACATACGGGAGGACATCTAAACCCCAGGACCTTCTTGCTGTGAATCAGTAATGTCAACACTACTCCACCATGCAACAAAACATCTCTACAATGAGACCTGATGAGTTACAGGTGTACCACACAACTGAGCCTCTGCTGATGAGTTACAGGTGTTTGGATGCAGCAACCTGGGATTCACCTGAATCAGACGGAGGCAAAGACCAAACTACACATTAAAACAAACATCAAGAAAAGTTTTATAAGACAATTCCAGCAGATGTTTTTTAACAAAACCTTTGATCCTCACATGACCTGAAAAATGCTCAACTCATTCTGAGTTGAGGACGCCTCCGAGTCCAGGCGTCCTGCAGCCTGTGAAACACAGGGAGGACAGAGAGTCCAGGCGTCCTGCAGCCTGTGAAACACAGGGAGGACAGAGAGTCCAGGCGTCCCGCAGCCTGTGAAACACAGGGAGGAGGACTCGGAGAGTCCAGGCGTCCTGCAGCCTGTGAAACTCAGGGAGGAGGACTCGGAGAGTCCAGGCGTCCTGCAGCCTGTGAAACTCAGGGAGGAGGACTCGGAGAGTCCAGGCGTCCTGCAGTCTGTGAAACACAGGGAGGACTCGGAGAGTCCAGGCCTCTTCAGAGTCACACTGACTACAGACTGTAAAATGTTGTTTTTATACTCAGAACACAAATAGATTTGATTTGTCCCATAAAAACAGTGAGCTGTTCCTCCCAGCCAACAGAAAGCTGCACCTCCAGACAAACAGAAGGATTTCCTGTTTACAGTTACTGTCATGAAGTGGGGTGAAGGAGGCGAACCCTGAGCGCAGACTCATATTGAAAAATAAACTAATTTATTTAGAAATAAAAGGCAAACCAAAACAAAGGCTGATGTGGCAGCAAAACCTAAACTAAATACAAAAACATTAACTAACTTAACAAAACATGAACAGACCTGAGACAAGATGAGAACCAAACAGAGCATGGAGACGACAAGGCACGAGCAACCGGAAGGACGGCACATCAGGGAGGCAAAGTATGACAATTAACCAGCAAGGAAATGTGGAAAGTGACTGGGTTTTAAAGGCAGAGGGTGATCAGTGGAAGTGGGCACAGGTGAGTGATTACAGAGCTGGAGGCAGGTGTAGATGGGTGAGAACAGGGAAGAGAGAGAGAGTAACTGAGGAGAAGTGAATGGTGGCTGAGGCACAGGGAAGAGACAACTAAATAACACAAACAATAAACTCAAACTGAAACATGAAGACAAAACAGAATACAAAAACCCAGATCCTAACAGTTACAGTAAAAACTCTTCTGACCACATCACAACCAGCCATGAGAAACATCACCTGGTTGCTGGTTGTAAAACGGTGTGACAGGTGTTTGCCCATGGGATGAGTCAGTGTGCACAGCAGGGCAGGTAACTTAGAATGACAGAGAGTTCCTTCATGCTGGAGTTCTGTGTTGTGCTCGTTGGGTCTCAAGTTCCAGTTTTTGTCTTTAAACAATCGAGAAAAACTGTAAAAATCATATATAGCAGTATTAAATTATTTCTATTGTTACATATGTTTATAGGTTTTTTAAATTAAGAAAAAAGGAAAAACACATCTGTGATTTGATCTCTCCTCCTGACTCTCATCAGAACTCTGGCAGCAGCAGTTTGGATCAACTGAAGACTTTTAAAGAGTTTTTGGACTCCCAGATAATAAAGAGTTCCAACAGTCCAGCCTAGATGTGATAAATGCATCATTTTCAGACGAGATGTTTCTAGTTTCAGAGATATTGTTCAGGTGGAGGAAAGCAGTCCTGGTAACAGTTTTAATGTGGGGTTAAAAGACATCCTGATCCTAAATAACACCGAGGTTCTTTACATTACAACTGGAGGCTAAATTAATGTCATCTAGAGGAATTAAAAGGCTGCAAAGTTTCAATTCCAAAGACCAGAACCGCTGAAAGATCGCTGAGAATCTCTCCGTCTGATTTGTCTTGAGAAAAAACTTATGTGATCTAAACGAGCTGGATCTGTTTCAGAACTAGTCTTTTCGCATGAGATCAGTTCTAAGAACTGGTCCAGGATCAGGAGCTGACTGAACAGGAAGTGGAACTAGTTCAGACTTAACCAAAGTGTTTTTTTGCCACAGTTTGACAGAACCAGCTGACTCGGCCTACACTGAAGGGGGTAACAATACCAAGTACTAGAACTGGGCTGAGTTTGGATCGCCTTGCTGCTGAAAAGAGCTATATAAATAAATTTCACTTCACTTCACTGAGCTGTACCGTCCAGCAAAGAAAAAAATGTTTCAATGCGTTTAACTCTGCAGCAGAGCGTCCTCCTCCTCTTCCTCACCTCCTGACACATGATTACACTGCTACTGATGGTGTTGCCATGGTGATAATTAACACTAATCACCAGAGGATTGTTGTCACTATGGCAACGGCAGGAGCAGTGAGGTTGTGGGATGGGATAGAGGGGGAGGTCCATTTTAAGACAGTGGTCACCAGGGAGAGGGGGAGGAGGGGTGAGGAAGGTGTTTAATATTCAGAGAATTAGAGCTGCAGGAGGAAATGAAGATGAAGACGAGGAGGAGGAGGGTTCATTGAAATCTTCTGTTTGGTACTAAAATGTGTTAGACACGTTTTATTGTTCTGATTATTACCTGATTATTTCTGATAATCAATAAAATTAATCAATAACTGATCACATTTTTATTACAGTTCAGGAACAATTTTTATAAAATTCATCAGACTAAAAAAAGCATTTTCATTGTTCAGCTACTAAGTTTAAGTTATTCAACAAAACATCAGAAAAAATGAAAAATATGAGGGATTTAACTTGGTACAATTAATCACATGATCAATCAGCTGGTTGTGATTCAGGAGAAGAAGCTGAAGAACAGAACATCATCAACCTTTGCTCAGTTTTCCAATATTGATGATGTCAGGAAGATGTACTCCAGGCTCAGTTTATCTGTGGTCATTTCCTGTCCAGGTGAACGAACCAGAGGATCATCACTGGACTCCAAAAGAAAAGACTAGAAGTTTGGTTTATTTACTTGAAAGACTGTAGAACGAAAAGAAGATGTGAGAGTAAACAACAATAAGCTGTGTGTTTGTAGTGAAGAGCGAAGATGAATGTTCTTCACAGTGTTTCTCTCAGTCTATCAGATGATAATTGAGTCAGCTGAAAGTGTCTCTCACTCTCTAATAAGACGAGGTCACGACCTCAGCGGCTCACATCACAGCCGCGTCCCATCGGGCGGATCCAACACACACTTCACATCTGAGAGTGTGTGAGATTATAATGACAGTGAGGCAGAGTAATTACAGAGGGAATATACACACACACAGGCTGACTGTGTGTTCAAGCAAGTTGATTTATAAGAAAAACAGGAATCAAACCTCTAACCGCTTTTCTGTCGGATGAGATAATTTACTTCCTGTTTCCTGTACCAAGTCAGGGGGTAACTTACTTTGTTTGTTGATGCCGTTTTATTTTGTGTGGATAACTTAAGTTCAGCTGTGTTTGATGCTACAAATGTAATCATACTTTTAGCAAAGTGTCACATTCACTGCAGTAAGTGGAAGGATAATAAGTCCTCCTTCCCCTATTTCATCAACAAATTTAAGTTGTACAGTTCTTCATAAGGTAGATTAAAAAACTGGAAAACTGCTAGTCATCTCACACCACATCTCTAAAAACTTGTTGTTTTAAGTTTGTCATATGGCCTTGCTCCTCTAGCCAAAAAAAAAGTGTCTTCTTGTTTCCTGTTCCATCTCAGAAGGTAATTTACTTCCTGTTTCCTGGACCATCTAACAGGGTGAATCACTATTTGGTTCATGTCCAGTTTTAGAGAGTAATTTAGTACCTGCTTTCTGTCATCTGACAACATGATTTACTTCCTGTTTCTTGTCTCGTATTCTGCTAACGGCACAAGAAACACTGGGAACACTTTTTAGACTTTAAACTCTCAGGTTGGAGCAGATACAGTGTGGGGTGTGTGTGTGTGTTGGTGCATGTACGTGTGCATGTGTGTGCATGTGTTGGTGCATGGGTGTGTGTGTTTGTTGGTGTGTGTGTGTGTGTGTGTGT
>NC_051446.1:27004236-27014071 GCF_001649575.2 Kryptolebias marmoratus
GTGTGTGTGTGTGTGTGTTGGTGCATGGGTGTGTGTGTTTGTGGGTGTGTCAGCCAGCACACAGAGATGTTGACGGAAAATAACTGCAGAGAAAAAGAGTCGTCCATCTCTGAATACTGATGACATTCAACTGTCTGCTCTAAGTCCCCTGACACACACACACACACACACACACACACACACACAGTTACACACACATAGTAACACAGAAATGATTGTTATTCCTGACAGGAGGATGAAGACAGCAAAGAAGACGACTGACACTCATCTATTTATCCCTGTCTGTCTGTCAGAAAGGACTGTGTTTAACACACAGGGACAGGTCGGCAGACAGGTGAGCAGAAAGACAGAAAAGCAGGTGGAGGACCAGAAGGATGGACAAGTAGACAGGTAAAAAGACAAAAGGGTGGACAGATTTGTAAAAGTTCAGATAGAATGTGAGGAGGACACAAGGTGATTCAATTCAATTCAAAAATACTTTATTGATCCCAGAGGGAAATTAAATGTTATTTAAGGTTCTTCAAAGAGTTGTTATAGATGCTGATGGCTGTGGGCAGGAAAGGTCTCCTGTAGCGGTCTGTGTTACAGAGAATTTGAAGAAGCCTCCCATTGAAGACACTCTGCTGTTGTATAATAGTCTCATGGAGACGATGCTCAGGGTTTTTCCATAATTTTCTTCATTTTATGTAGAATCCCTCTTTGCACCATCACCTCCAGAGGTTCCACAATAGTTCCAAGAACAGAACCAGCCTTCGTTATCAGGTTGTTGATCCAGGCAATTGTTGAGGCTTCCAACTGAGTTTTCTGGAGTTTCTGACAAAGCAAATCTGACATAAACCAGAGTTCGTCAGAGGAGCAGAACCGAATACCAGACACTGAGGCAGATAGAAAAGGTAAGTGATTTATTTACAGGTGCACAACAAAAACTGAAGGGGACAACCAGGAGGATCTGAAACGGCAAGGAGGGACAAGGTAAGTCTCGGGTACTGGACGTACTTGAAGAGTTTGCAGGATTTAAGGAATGAATTGTTCTTTGTCTTACAGGTTTAAGACGTGACGAGGCGCTGAGACGAGGTAGGAGCAAACAGAGGCAGTCCAGGCGGAGGGGCATCCAGAGGTCCAGAAACAGGTAAGTTCACCAGGTAAGGCGCAATGCTACAGTGAAGATCTGAAGCCAGCCAGAGACTTAAATGCAGGTGCTGCTCATCAGGTGAATTGGCTACAGCTGAGGAGGGAGAGTTATTGAAGCCGCCAGCAGGGCAGGGACAAAAACCCCTAGATCCTCACAAAATCAGGCTGAACTGTATTAAATGCACAGGAGAAATCAAAGAACATGATCCTCACAGGGCTGTCTGCTTTATCCAGATGATAGTGGGTTTGTTGAAGCAGGTGTATGATGGAATCTTCGACTCCAACTCCACGGCGATAAGCAAACTGAAGGGGGTCCTGATATGTGCTGGTTTGCTTACTCAGGTGGGCCAACATGAATCTCTCCAGGACCTTCATGATGTGGGATGTCAGGGCAACAGGTCTATAACCGTTAACGACTGATGGGTGAGGATTTTTTGTTACTGGAACAAGGCAGGATGTCTTCCACAACACTGGAACCTTCTCTTGGGTCAAGCAAAGGTTGAAGAGGTGTTGCAGAATCCCACAGAACTGCTCTGCACACACCTTCAGGACTCTGGGGCTGAGACCATCTGCATCTGCAGCCTTGTTCCGATTCAGTCTCTCCAGCTGCCTCTTCACCTGACTTCTGACAGCATCGCTTGATTTGGTTCAAGACCAACTTGTAGAAGAAGAAGAGTGCATAACTGAGGTGGAAGATAAAACATCTGAGATTTGACAGGAAAGCTGTGGGTCAAAGGAAGGTTGGATGCCTGTTTGGTTGGGGGCAGGAGAGGAGGATGGTGAGCTTGTTCCTGAACTGAATCTGTTGAAGAATGTATTCAGTTCATTTGCTCTGACAGGACTTCCATCTACCCAAACCTCCTTATTCTTGAAGCCTGTGATCTTCTTCATCCCTGACCACACATCTCTGATGTTGTTCCTTTGTAAACTACAACATTTTTTTTGTAGTTTTAGATGATGGACGGACAGGTCTAATTGGACATTAATCTTAATTCCTGAAGAAAATAAACATTTACACATTAACATTAACACATAATTTTTCTCTGTCAGGCCTTAAGGTGTCCAACAGTACCTGGATGTCTTTGTCCATCTAAAACATGCCTCCCCTTCTTCCTCAACCATGTGTTTTGAATGTGAGGAGGTTGCGGTTTCACATTGTCAAAACCCTGATCCAGGACCAGAACCATCACAGATGTCTGATCCAAGCCCTAGTCTTCATTCTCCTTTTCCTCTTTGGTCCATTTCTTTTAACAAGGTTCTGGAATCCTGATCTGACTGGTCCAGATTTCTATTGTGTGATAGTTCGACCCAAATAGAGCGTCTGGACTGGCTTAACATCGGTGACATTTCTGAATGTAACTCCTCCAAAGTAATCCCTAGTTCATGTGGTTCTTAGTTCTGCATGGTTCTGTCAGGTGGTAGTGATGAGTTTTGTACTCAAGTGATCTCAAACTGGATCTTTTGTTGAAACCAACATGTTCTGCAGTTTCTGTAGGAAGTTTGTTCTTGTTAACACCCATGAACCATATAGACTGTGATCACACACACACACAGATCATAGAGTCCTGCTGCTGAGGTCTTATTATCAGGGTTCATCTGTTGTGTTTCATTAAACAGACTCCTATAGCAGAGATCTCTCTCTCTCACACACACGCACACACACAGAGTCCCAGCAGAGAACGTTCAATAACAGAAACATACTAATTAATACTAAAACTGACACACTCTCTCCCTGTTTATCTGTCCAGTGTCTCTGTGCTTGCTCGCCCTCAGCCTGGATAATTGGCTCAATGGCTGACATCATCACACTGAGCTTGATGCCTTTGTGTGTGTGTTAGTGTGTTGGAGTGTGTGATGATGGTGATGAAGTGCCATCTCTTAATTAGCCTCCTCTTGTCTCTGTCACCTCCTGCAGAGCTCTTTGATTAAACCAGTTTACATGTTACACTCTGATCCTGTACACACACACACACACACAAACACACACACAGTGGTGTTAAACCCTCAGTCTGTGATGAGATTATTAAAGATAAAAGCTGCTCAGAAGCAGCAGATTAAACTGTAGCTGCATTGACCCGTGCAGAACAGCGCAGATGTGACACCATTCGGACCTGAACAGAACAGAACCATCATCTTTCACCTGAACAGATTAAAAGCGCAGAATCTCCATCAACAACATGATTCCAACCAAACCATAAAAAGTTAAAGGAAGGACTGCATATCTCTGATGGTGAGAGGAGACGAACTAACATTTGTTTGGGTCAAACATCGTCAATGATGTGATCTCACAAGATCTGTTAGCACACGAAGTTAGCGATTTTTGTGTTTGCTCAATTCAATTAGCAGTGGCGGCCATCTTGAATCAGGTTGATGTTTTAGATGTAATTCAATAATTACTTTCTGAGAATTTAATAAAAATTTGTCCACTGGTTCAAGAGATACTTTGCTAACAGAAAGGCAGCATTGAGTCTGATAATTGGCAAAGCATAGATCTCGTGCAATCTGTTAGAGCTCAAATTATGCACTGGGATTGCTCTCAGCTACTACTACACTGAATTTTAATTCAATATTTGGAAAACTGATTACATTACAGCCATTTTTGTGTTTGTCAAAGTTACTTAGCTGTTACAGAAGAAATCAGCTAAATGTCAAAACAAATGAAAGATAAACACTAAAATATATTTATATATTTAAAATTCATTTTTATATATTTTAAGTCAAGAAACTACAGTGGTCCTGCCTGAAGTGCAAACCACATTTTAACACAGTTACATTTTATTATTATTATTATTATTATTATTATTATTATTATTATTATTATTATTATTGTTGTTGTTGTTGTTGTTGTTGTTGTTGTTGTTATTATTATTATAATACACAATTACGTTACACCGTTTGGCTTTTGGACTGAAAGTTATTCTGACTTTAGATGACGGGGACACAAAGATCCCAAAGAGACCCGAGGAAGACAACAGGGACACGGAGACACTGAAGAGACCTGAAGAAGACGGGGATGGTGAAGATGTGTCCATTTGTTTCTGGAGCTAATGAACACAGTTTCTCATTGTGCATGCGTGTGTGTGTGTGTGTGTGTGTGTGTCTGTTGCTAACAGCCACTAGCATGCTTGTGTTTTTTACACATGGCATCTGTGTGTAAATAAATGGGTTGCTCTGGCAGCTGCTAATGAGGCTAATTAGAAGAATATTATCGTTGAGACAGTCTTATTAACACACACACACACACACAGTCCAATGACATCACCAAAAGAGTTGTAAAAAACAAATTACCAGCACAGGTGGTGGCAATGAGTAATCAGCAGAGAAGGGAGGGAGAGTGGGTGGAAAGACCAAGGCAGAACTGAAGTAGAAGCCTTCACCAGACACATCAACTGTTGACAACATCAAGTTCACCAGAGAGGATGTAAACAACAATAAGCTGCCTTTTTTGGACGGTCTGGTTCACATGGAGAGAGGGGACAGCCTCAACACTGAGGTCTACAGGAAACTGACCCACACAGATCAGAACCTTCTGTTGGACTCTCACTAAACTCTCTGTCATCAGAACTCTACAGCATCGGGCTGAACACGTCCCCACGAAGACAGAAGGGAAGGAAAAGGAACAGAAACACAACCCTCCAAACGTGGATATCCTAACTGGGCTTTTGGAAAGTGAGGAATGTTCAGACATTGTAGAAACCTAACATCTTCTCCACAGACGCATGGCTCAACCCAGGAGAGCAGCTCTTCAGGACTCAGCTGAGCTCCTACACCTCAAGGAGAAGGGACACTCTTTGGAGGACCACAGTGTTCAGATGTTGGTAGAGAAGACAGATGGTTTGAGAGGGGGGTGAAGGAAGTCATCTATGTCAAAAGAGAGAAACCAGTTTAAACAGAGGAGGAGGTCTCAGATTTCAGCTTTCTAAAACTTCCAATGGAGCATTAAGCCTGATCCCCAGTCAGTTTCACTCCATTCAACACCTTCATTCATGTGACCAGAGGGGCCCATCAGTGAGTCAGGCTAACAAGACCCTAATGAGCCTCTAGTGTGAGGAGAGTGAGTTAATTTGCAGGTGAATCCATCTTACAGAACACCTCAGCTATAAAAGCTTGAACTCCAGACTCTTTGAATTGAGAAAGCTCCTTCTTCAACAACAGAATAGAAGTCCAGTTGTTTTTGTCTTATTAACCCTTTTTTGGATTCACCATGTACTGGATGACTGAGATTCTACACCAGCACTTGGAGATCAGGTTCTTCGACCAGAGTCGAGTGATTTGTTAAAGATGTTTGTGAAGACCAGTGCTAGTTTATCATTGCTGAGTTTTGGAAGAGTGAACTGTGACAGCAAACCTGGTGTTTCAGCAGAACATGTTATAGTTCTTGGTGAGTTGGTCGTCATTCAGTTTGATACTAAGTTTTCTAATGTAGTTGAACTTTTTTTAAAAACAGTTTTGTCCTTGATCCAAAATCTTTCCTCTGTTCATCACTCATCCCGGCCATCTTGTTCCTAGTTAAGTTCAGTCAAAGGCAAACACATGTTTGGCTTCTCCTCTGAGGACCTTTCCACAGATCAACCTGACGTGTTTGAGGTTCTCCTCTCGGATCCTGAAATTCTCTTTCTGATTGACGAGGCGTTCAGGTGCAGCGCTGAGAGTCAGGCAACACAAAGTGTGTAAAGACACACAGTTTAAATAATATCTCTAACACACAGGCACACAAAGATGTGTGCGTGTGTGATCGTTAGCACCTGTTAGCCTGTTAGCGCTTGCTGAACTGAGAAAACAGCGGTTAGTCACACTTTGTTTTCACACACACACACACTGCTCATTTTTCTTCTCACATTAGTTACACACACACACACACACAAACTGCTCATTTTACTCCTCACATTAGTTACACACACACACACACACACATTCTCAGGGTTAAAGTGGATGTGTCTAACAGATCCATTAGTGACAGATTATTAACGAGTTCTGATTATTGGTGGATTCATTAATGAGGTGATGATGAGCTGCTGTATCTATTAGCACCTGTCAGGCCTCCATGTCCTGCCTGTCGTCGTGGAGACGCCTGTTGGATGTCAGGCTGTAATCTGACTGGAAGGCAGGTAGAAATGGTTGAAGATATTTAGATTCATGTCTTCATTATTGATTAACCGATCACAAATTCTCTTTTCTAACCCTGAAATGATTCTTTTGTTTCCTGTTAGACAGAATAAAGTTGTTTTCTTGTTTTGTCTCATCAGCTTCATTTGTTGCAACACATTCCAATAAAGTTGTTTCAGTTCATTTTCTCCAACTTTGTAACAATCCTATCTTTCTCCCATTATGCATTTATTTCTCCCAACTAACATCTGGAACACTGATCCATCTAAGTCACCACTGGAACAGAAGGTACATTTCCACATCTTTCAACTTTTCTGCTTAATGCTGAAAAAGTAGTGCAGTAAATGTACTGAGGTACTCTTTGTTACATCAAAAGTACTACAAGCTGTAAAATCACAGACTGGAACCAGCTAAAAGTACTAAAGTACTACCAGCTGCTTTAAACTGTCATCTTTACCTTCTCACCTCCTCACCCCCTCCACACTAACACCACCTCCTCCTCACCTACTTTCCTCACCCCTCACCCCCATCCTCCTTCTGTCAGATGTGGTGAAAGATAATTTAAAATCTTTCCACCTCCAAACTCAAATCTAAATCCTGCTGCAGGGCGAACGAGCCTCAGAGACACACAGAGAGAGAGGATGATTGATAGAAATATAACCCTTCATCTGTCCATCCCTCCATCTCTGAGTGACAGATAAAATAATCAGATTATTGGAGGTGAATACGCTCAGAGTGAGCTGTGCACCTGAATCTGAGACAGAGCACACTGGCAGCAAAAAAACAGGAAGTCTTTAGAAAAATATACACATTAATGATTTACAGAAAAGCAAAAACACAGAAAATGTCAAACAAATCCCTAAACCTAGTCCACTTTTTTGATTTTTTTAAAAAAAGGCTGAACATCCTTACAGAAGTAATAAAGTGAGTAAATGATAAATGACCAATTAGCGATACTATGATAGAATAGGTAGTAAACAAGTGACAACATGTTGAATAATAAGTCAGTGATTACACAGTAAAGTGATAGATACACCAATGATGACATCAGTAACAGCACAGAAATGATAAATGATAAATTAGTGATAACATTAAAAAATAATGACAAAGAAAATAACTCTGAGATCACAGTATTTAACTTTTGTCACCATTATGGACCCAGAATGTGTTCAAGCTGTTGTCTGTCACATCTGCAGCTGCCCGAGTGTGTGTCATAGTGTGTGTTCGTCAGGTTAAAATGAGGCCATATATCACACACACACACACACACAGACACACACAGACACACACACCCAGCCTGGAGGAGTGTGTGACCATCTTGTTGCTGTGGTGATAACTGGAGATGACTAATGAAACTTCACAGCAAAAATCTTATTGTCTTCTTACGTCTCTAAAATGATTTTCTGTCGCTATAGCAACCACCATCTATCACAACAGGAAATCATCTATAGTCCAGGAGGACAGTCTCTCCCTGTGTGTGACCTCTGACCCAATAACTTGTGTATTTATCACCTATGTTTAAACTGACAAATGAGCACCTGGATTCTCCTGAACATCTGGATCATCTGGAACAAATGGCTCTACTTGGATCCATATGAACACCTGGATCCTCCTGAACATCTGGAACTTCCCTGAGAGTCTGAGTGGACCTGTATCTAGCCAGATCAGATTATTAGAGATGATCAGCATCCTTCCATAATGTTCTCCTCAGCGCAGCTGCAGCGCCTCCTGCAGGACAAACTTCTCCAAACAGCAGAGAGCTTCTCTGAGTTTGCTGTTTAAAAGGTCGGAGGTCAGAGAGTTGGTGGATGGGAGACGGGCTCAGCTTATCTTACAGAAACAAACAGAATAAAAGCAAACAGAGATGAAGCTCAGTTGGAGCTTCGTTCTGATTGGACTCATCAAACAGACTCATTAGGACCATCAAGCCTCCAGGGGCCCCTATCAGCTTCAGCAGCTGGGAGAGCTGAAGGACTCCCTCACACTCTGGAGACTTTCCTCCAACATCAGACTGACTGACATCATGTGAGAGGAGTACTGTAAATGGATGAGGCGACAGGGGGCGGAGCCAAATATGATGAGTCACTTTGCAGTTATTTTCTGTTGAAGGCCTGAAAGGAAGATGTTTTTTGTTTTGGTTGCTGTCCTGCTGTCTGTTCAGATGTCAGCAGATTCACCTGACTAATGTCTGGGCTTTCTGATTGGACAAACCCAAACTCTGCAGCTGCTACCAGAACCAGAACTGATACTGCCTTCTGATTGGCTTTCATACAAACACCAGCTGATTGGATACTGACCTAGTTGGTTTTAAATGAAGAATTTATCTAGAAAAGTTTTACTCCAGCAGGTAAAAACACCAGAAACAGGTAACCATGGCAACCATCATGTATCCTCACACCTCCCTTACAGAAAAGCGTGACACAATAATAATATAACTGAGTGAATTTGTTTTATGTCCTTTTTTATTGGAATAAAAACATGTTAGTAGAATAATGAAGAGCCTCTCCAGGTTATTGATAGTTATTGCTTCTGTCTTTATTCAAACCAGCTGAGTTCTTATTGGCTGCAGCTGCAGACTCCGCCTCCAGCAAGACATCTATATTTGGTTAGCATATATTAACAGGATGCACATATTTTGTTAGGAGATATTGACAGCACATGGGGATTCAGTTACAGTCTGTAGCTGGGAAAGTTTTCCAACACATCAAACACCAGAGACCAGGAGGAACTGCTAGAGAGACTTTAATCTGGTTCCCAAACATGACCCATGTGTACCCCCAAATATCGATTCACGTCGGAGGGGTGGAGGTAATAATTTGGAACAAAATCCATTTCATTGACCTTTATGGTTTTTCAGGGTTAGAAGCTGTGAGCTGTGATACAGTCAGAATAAAAGTGCAGAAACAGTCAGTGAAAAACTGATTCCAGCTCCTGTAGAACCTCCTTTTGCAGCAGGAACTCTCAGTGGTGGTTTTCTATAGGACTTTATTAGTTTCTCACATGGCTGTGGAGGAGTTTCCAAAGTTTCTTCAGCTCATTGAGGTTTGCATCCATTGGTTTCTGCTGTGTCAACATTTTGTTATCCGTTTATGACTATTCTTTATATTTCTTGAAACAATATGTTCATCAGCAGCAGCTGTTCATACATCACACATGAGCGCGCACACATGCACTCCTAAATCCAGTTTCTGTTTCTGTATCAACAGCTCCTAACAACCTGATGAAGCCTGCAGCAGCAGAAAGTAAACTGGTGTCATCTCTGCAGGCTGCGCACACTCTCATTCACACTTTGAAATACACACAGATAATACGCAAACACACACAATAACAGCCGGTGACACACACACACACACAGAAGTGGTTTTGTTGCTTTCAGAAGCAGCAGAATACTGTTGTGGCTGATTTACACTTTAAATCCACAAAAGCTTCAAACACCTTCCCAGTCTTTACAGTGCTGCCGTTTCCATGCCTGTAGGCTGAACATGAATGCACCAACTGACCTTGTAGTGCTGTCGTTTCCATGCCTGTAGGCTGAACATGAATGCACCAACTGACCTTGTAGTGCTGTCGTTTCCATGCCTGTAGGCTGAACATGAAT
>NC_051446.1:27015048-27015712 GCF_001649575.2 Kryptolebias marmoratus
GCTGTCGTTTCCATGCCTGTAGGCTGAACATGAATGCACCAACTGACCTTGTAGTGCTGTCGTTTCCATGCCTGTACGCTGAACATGAATGCACCAACTGACCTTGTAGCGCTGTCGTTTCCATGCCTGTAGGCTGAACATGAATGCATCACCACACTATTGGCCTTCAAACACCTTCACATGTAAAGTCGTCTCTCTGCTGTCAGTTAGTGAAGTGACGCTGTCAGCTGCTGAATGACAGAGACATGCATCAGACCTTTTAAAACTCACTAATGCAACAGCTGTAAAACATCTGGAAGTACAATATTTGGTGTAAAACATTCAAGTGTACAACATCTGGATGTGGCTCCACATGAACCCATCTGAAAATACAGAAATTTGTTCTTAGAACACCTTACAAATCTATATGCTTTTCTGAGCTTTGATTGGTGGAGCAGCAGAACCCAGCTCAGAGTTCCCATGATGCTCTGCTGCTACAGGACGTGGAGGGCATGTGGCGTGTTGCCATAGTAACTGGTGATGTTTACCAGCATCTGATTTTCAGGTGAGTTCAGGCAGTCCTTTTGACATAGCTGCTGATGTTCTGACAAGAGTGTCTCTCACTTTTGCTCTCCCTCCCTCCCCCACCCACATACACACATCCCGAGCCCCACCCCCCCACCCC
>NC_051446.1:27015861-27021409 GCF_001649575.2 Kryptolebias marmoratus
CCCACCCCCCCTACACACACACACACACACACAGTTACACTTCTGACATTTGTCTTTCATCATCATGTAAAGGTCACCAGCCAAGCTGCCAACAAACACACAGCAGTTGTATTAGCATCAGATTATCAACGAGTGTGTGTGTGTGTGTGAGTGAGAGTGTGTTTTCTAGTGGCCTTGTTGTTGATTTTAAGTTTTTTTTTAAGTTTTAGCCTACCTGAAGCCAATGTAACTGAAGAGAGAAAGAGAAGCCTTTCTAACTTTGGGTCAGTTTGACCTGAAGGCCCCAGGAGGGTTAAAACTTTGCATCAAATTTATTTTAGCTTTATTTTTAAAGTTTCAGTTTTTGAAGGAACTCACACATGTTGAGGACAAATTGTGTGTGTGTGTGAATCATTCAGGACTCGTTATGTGAAATGAACTCGTGTGGTTTCCTCTCCCTCCCATCTGAAGGTCAATAGGACTTTTTGTTGGTTCACATAAGGAATGTTTTAGTCACAGACACAATGAACTGACTTAGAGTCTGGCCCTGAGAGTGTGCACGTGAGCCTGAGAGTGTGCACGTGAGCCTCAGAGTGTGCACGTGAGCCTCAGAGTGTGCACGTGAGCCTCAGAGTGTGCACGTGAGCCTCAGAGTGTGCACATGAGCTTGAGACGGTGCACCTGGCCGACATGGTTTCAAGGTTTTGTTGTAAAGTTGTTTGTTTTTAAATTTCTTCTGATTATTAAAGGTCAGTTGAAGGCCAATGGTCTCACAGTCATCTTCTTCTTTTTTCTTCCTCCTCCTCTTCCTCTTCCTCCTCCACCTGCTCCTCTTCCTCTCTCTCTCTCTCTACATACAAACCTTGTTTGAAACTCTAACCTTCATTTTATTTGTTCACTCTTTGTCCCTCCTGGTTTCTTTTCATTTTTCCGTTCTTGCTGTTCAAACTGAATTTCAGTCACAGTGGGATGAGTGAGTGAGTGTGTGTGTGTGTGTGTGTGTGTGTGTGTGCGAGTGTGGGTAAGGTATATTATGGTATGCGTTGCTGCAGTGATGGGTAATGGGAAATTGATTGTGACAAAACGACATTACAGACGGACATTTCCATAAGAGTTTATTTACGTGGTGTACCGGGGGGAGCATCATCTGCCTTCATATTCCAACCCGTTGCCGCGGCGATGAAGTGATGCGGGCAGGTTGCTGTGGCGCCGGCCGCAGCCTCAGGGGTATTTGAACCTGCAGCGCATGCTAACAAATGAACAGCCTCGGCAAACCGCCCGCAGTCAGCGTTTGATTTAGCCCAAGTGGCGATGCAGCCGCCCCGAATTCCCTCCAAATCAACAGTTAATTTCATTCCCAAGATTCCCTGCTCCATGGCGGTGCGGGGCGTTTGCCAGCGGTTTATTGGCAGATATGAAGACACAGCGAGGCGGAGCAGTAGTAATTATGGCTGTAATAATGTAGCGTTCTCCATGTAAGTGGAAACAAATCAGATGTGTGTAAACAGACGGTGAGGTGCCCCAGTGGCTGATGGGTATTCAATTTAACATCGCACAGTGAATGTGTTTTGATCCAATCAGCTGCAGCAACGCCTGGTGAGTCTGCAGAGACTAAAAGTTTCACAACCAACATCAGCATCATCATCACCACAATCATGATCATTACCAACATCATCAACATGTTCTGCTTTACTAGTTGTTTGTGGTAATGTGTAAGTCTTTGAAGATGCCGTTCAGATTTACTTTTGAATTTTTTCAAGTTTTTTCAAACCACACAAACAGATCTTTAATAGCAATGTTCATAACAACAATATCATAAGAAATAAAAGTCCATTCATCACTTCAGTTTCATCCATCCATCCATTTTCTTTACCCGCTTCTCCATTGGGTCATGGGAAGCTGGTACCAGCAGTCACTGTGTGAAAGGCTGGGGACACCTGGACAGGTCCACAGTCCATCTCTGGGACACAGAGACAAATCTCACTCATAGCAAGGGACAGTTAACCTAACATGCATGTTATTGGTCTGTGGGAGGAAACCAGGGTAAACCCACGTGAGAACATACAAATTCCACACAGAAAGGCCGGGAGGTGATCTTGCAAAAGCTTTAACCACTGTTCCACCGTGCAGCTCTATTCCACCACTATTAAACACAAATTCAGTCCAGTCCATTCTACCAGTCCAAACTGGGATAAACAACTCAGTCAGTCTAATGCAGTTTATCAAATCAACAAATACAAGAAAAACCTCTGCTCCAGAATTTACCTTTGATCCTACAACCAAAAACCAATAACCATAAGAAATCTTCCAATGCAAAATCTGTCTTTGCTTCTCAATAAATCCTGTAAACTTTAAATCCAATGACAATAATATTTACAGAGTACTCACAAGACCAGGGCTTCCAGGACTCATAAAACTACGTGGCAGTACAAGTAACAAGAAAGGTGCTCCAACCCCAGGTTGATCCACACCACAACAGAAGAAGTAATACAGCATGTTTACATGAGCAAGACTTTCCCACTAAAGACTTTTCTGCACAAAAGTAAGTTCAATCCTCCGGAAGCCCTGAAAAGATGGAGAGACATAGAGAAGCTCTTGTAACATGGGAGGGTTAACTGAGAGGTCTTCACACAGTGCAGAAAGTATTCACACAGTGCAGAAAGTATTCACACACTTGAGGAGGTACTCACATGCTGCAGGGCTCTACCATTCTCATCCACATCTGAACATTGTTCTGAAGTCTTTTGATGCTACTTCCTGGTTGATTGAAGCATGTGATGGATTTGGCTGATTGTGATTGGCTGATCTAATAGGTGTGGATGAGACTTACCTCCAGTGTTTCCTGAGCTGAGGCGTAGTGGTATCGCTGAAGGTTTTTGTTGGTTCTTTGAATGGAATTAAAAAAGGTTAAAAAACAAAAACAACTGGACTTCTATTCTGTAGTTGAAGGCGTTTCGCTTCTCATCCGAGGAGCTTTCTCAATTGTTTGAATGGATGCAGATTTTTACTGGGTCAGAGTTTAAAGAGTGGACCAGATGTGTTGAAGCAGATCTAACACTATCACTGTGTTCGGATTCTGAAATGTTGATTTAAAAAGAATTAAAATATTGTCAAATCGTTTTACTGTAATAAAAGTTCTGGTGAGGAAGATTCTCAACTTTTTTTACTGACAGAAGCCTAACATTAGTGGTACAGAGAACCTAGTCTTTATGGTTCTGTTGGACTTTGTGGAGAACTGCAGAACTGTAAAATGTGTACCCAACACCAAAACATATTTCATGTTTTATCTGATCCAATTTGGACCAGGACTGGAACAGACTTGGCTGTGGCTCTGATTGGGTTTTCTAACTTCAGTCTTCTGTTTCCTGAAAACATTCAAGAGTTCTTGGGGGCTCCAACACCTTGAACCCAGTTCCAAGAACATTTAGACTTATTCTGATCATAACATTAATCTGTTTTCATTTGGAACTTGGACTTTCTGTGTCCATGACCAACCTGAACCTGGACTGTTTCCTGTGTGGACTACGAGTCTGAAGCTGGACTTCCTGTGTCTATGACCAGCAGAGTCCTGTAGTAAACCTGAGCTGCAGATTTCAGGATATTCTTCCTATAATTTGAGCTGTCAGACAGTCTGTTGTCCACACCTCCTCCTCTGCTCCTCTCCTCACTGGGTCATTTGTCATGGAGGAAATCAAGGCTCAAATCTTCCACGGCGGTAATATCTCTGTCATTCAGCGTCCTCCCCCTCGCCCATCCTCCCCCTCTCATCTCTGTGTGATGCTATCTGAGGAGAGGAGGTGACAGTCTATCAGAGCACCTCCTTTCTGCTCCCCTGATAACACTCCACTGCTTATAATGTTAAGAAAATGATAAGAAATAATAGTCTTTCTCTTTTTCATGTTGGCTAGGCAAGGCCACATCCATCACCTGCTATTTATCAGCTGTACAACTTTTCCAGGTGAGGATCCAAATATTAACTGAGGCTTAGAAACAATCAGCAGATAGATTCAGGATGAAAGTTATTAGATTAAGACTCCTGACAGTCGTCTTTTGCTGCTGAACGAGTCCAAAGGAAACTGATGGACGAGGAGATGAAGCTCTGTAATTTCTGCTGCACAAACTGGAAACTGTCTATCAACATCGAGCTTCTCTGCAGCCAAAGTTTCAGGAGTTAAACCTGCAATATGATTCCACTGACATCTTGATGTTCACCAGAATTTATCAGACACTAAAATGGAACCAAAGCAAATCAAAGTCAAAAACAGACTGACAGAAGCAGCATGTCACTTTTTAATTAACAGATAAAAAACATTCAGTGAGTCCAAAATGAATCCAAAAATACTGATGTCCAGCAGAGAACAAGGAAAGAATCAGAACAGAGAATCAAAAAAATGACCCAAGCCTGAGGTCCGGACATCCTGAACAGTGCGATCTGATTGGTACCACCTCGGTTCTGTTTTTGGATGTCCTGAACAATCCCACGACAGTCCTGTTGTCTGGTGTTCTGAATGGTCTCCCGTTTCAGGTTTCTGATTATTACTGTCTTGGTTCTGTTGTTAGACATCCTGTTGGCCTTCAGTATTGAAGAGGGCCTTCCGTTTCTTGAAACATCAGTTTTTTCTTAAATTTCTAGATTCTCAAACAGTTTAAAAAAAGGATCTGGATCAGAACAGGTTTGAGTGAACAGGAGAAACCATCTTATGTATTTTATCTCATTGTCGTCTTGTTTGTGTCCTTATCTCCTTGAATCCTTGTCCTCTGTTCTTCTTCTCATCTCCTCCCATTTTATCACTTTGCCTCTTTATTTCATTTTCTCATCTTCAAGCTTCCTTATCTCCTTATGTTTTCACATCCTCATGTTGTCATCTCATCTTCAAGCATCTTTTCCTTATCTCCTTGTCTCCTCAACTTCTTGCTTATTATTATTATTAGTAGTAGTAGTAGTAGAACAGAAAACAACAAATAATCTGGTGAGCGAAGTGAAAAAGGACCAGCAGTTCTCTGTGTAATCAGGGTGCAAATGGAAGATGGCAGGAGTCCAAGTAGTGCCTTATATAAACAAGTGTAACAATGACTGTTCCTTCAAATGACCAAAGCAGGCCACCCCACCTGAGAACACAGAAATGTGTCAATACAGTTTGTAATGAACCTCAGAGAAGCATGGTAATCTGTGTTAATCGTTCATAAACACATGCGCAAAAGCATTAATATTCAAAAGATCTCCATAATCCAGCACAAGAAAAAAACATTTCACCAACAGGCCTTTTTTCCATTAAAAGAAAAGTACAAACTATTCTGAAAATAATTTTTTTTTTCCTCAGTTTCTTCACAACTTTCTCTACGTGTCGCTTGAAAATGAGGGAATTGTCAATTAAGACACCCGGGTATTTATACATGTGAACCACCTCTATTACAAATTCTTCTTTTGAGGACCAAAACGTTCAGATTTTGGACAAAGACATGGTTTGAGAGGAGTGTCTGTGTGTGTGGGTGCGGGTGCGTGTGTGTGTGCGTGTGTGTGGGTGAGTGTGTGTGGGTGCGTGTGTGTGGGTGTGTGCGTGTGTGTGTG
>NC_051446.1:27021914-27024023 GCF_001649575.2 Kryptolebias marmoratus
GTGTGTGTGTGTGTGTGGGTGCGTGTGTGTGTGTGTGCGTAGGTATGTGTTTGTGTGTGGGTGTGTGTGGGGGTGTGCGTAGGTGTGTGTTTGTGTGTGTGCGTGTGTGTCTGAAGGAAGCTGTTTACAGAGACCAACTAGAAACAGAGGTGGTCTCAGATTTCAGATTTCTAAAACCTACTACAGGTCAGGGTTTTCCATAAAAAGTTTCTTCAATTAAAAAAACTGCGATTGTGTCCCATTTTTGATTTCCTGCTTGTTGCACCATCTGCCATGTCTTCCTGTGTGTCCATCTCCTCCCTGGCACCTGATTTGTTGTTGCTTGTGCGAGTCTGCTGAACTTTTTCACTGGCCTTAAGCATATTTACCACACAGATTTCTCCACACACGAAAACTGATTTCCACAGGTGAAAAGGAACTTGTGTGTTTTATCTACATTAACAATTACCTAATAAAGCATAAATATTCTTCACTTTAGAAGGGTTCACAAAAAGACTTAACTACTAGCAACTGTCTGAATTATTACTGCACTGCAGGATAAGTATATAAGTTAATTCAAACATTCTCTAACCATTAATAATCTCTAACAAATGGTGTGAAAGTACATTTATATGACCATTTACATACATATACACACAGTATATAGAATAGTTCATTCATGAGTTTTTAAGCACGAATAAACATTGAGTATGTTGGTTTTGGAAGTAATTAGCCTTTAAGGGTAAAGCATTAATAAATGTGTTAATAAATGCATTAATTTATAGTGTATTAGGTATGAATCATCTTTAATTAATGATGTTTTCAAGGTTAATGAATTATTTATTAATGATTACATAAGGCTAAATAAGGAGTAGTTATTAAAATGCTAACAAGAAAACCTTGTTCTTCAAGTCCTGCATCCTTGGGTCCTATTTACAATCACACTTTTGACTCAGTCAGCTTTATTTGCTGAGTTGTAATCAGAACTCTCTGCTCTTTGTATACCATATCCAGGTTAACTCCTGGTTACCTGGTTTAATTCTTTGAGCTGTTATCTGGAACTGAACCAGGTTTCTGACTTTGACATGTGAGGAGTTCCTCCTGCACATACAAACAATTTACAACGCCTGAAAACTCCTCTATTTATTATCTAAATAACATATTGGTGACGACGCTGTCGGGATTTGGGTTTTTGGTTTTCAGTTAGTTGCTTTATGTTTCAGTTGGTGTTTATTATTTTCTGTTATCTTGTAGTTTGGTTCGTGTTTCCTTCTGCCCTTGTCTCATGTGTCTGTGTTTGTTTTCATTTTCATTCCCCTAGCTTAGTCATCTGGTTACCTGTCACGCCCATCTCCACCTGTTGGCAATTATAATCATGTCACCTGTCCCCACTTACCTAATTATCCTCAGCACTTTAAAACCCGGTCATTTCTGTCTGTACTCCGCTGGTCCATTGTCATTGTTTGCCTGTTGTCTTGCTGTTCCTTCCTGGTTCTGTTGTTCCGTGCTCATGCTCCGTTTGTTTGGGTTTTTTTTTTGCTGCCACGTCAGCTTTTGTTTTCAATTTGTTTCTTTAGCTTAATAAATTAGTTTCTGTTCCTTTTATAATGAGTCTGCGTTCTGGGTTCGCCTCCGTCTCCACCGTTCCTGACAGACGCAAGCCTTTAACTTCAAGTATTTTACTATATCTGAAGTATATCTGAATAATGTTATTAATCTTTTAGTGTCACAATACAGGAGAGTTGGTTGGACCCAAATGCAGGCACACAAGGAGGAGCTCAAGGAAAATAACAAAAAAAGGAAAACAAAAGCTGACAAGGCAGCAACTAAACTCCATCCATCCATCCATTCTCTTCCGCTTATCCGGGGTCGGGTCTCGGGGGCAGCAGCCTAAGCAGGGAGACCCAGACTTCCCTCTCTCCAGCCACTTGGGCCAGCTGCTCCGGGGGAATCCCAAGGTGTTCCCAGGCCAGCCGAGAAACATAGTCCCTCCAGCGTGTCCTGGGTCTTCCTCTGGGCCTCCTCCCGGTGGAACGTGCCCAGAACACCTCACCAGGGAGGCGTCCAGGAGGCATCCTCACCAGATGCCCGAGCCACCTCAACTGGCTCCTCTCGACGTGGAGGAGCAGC
>NC_051446.1:27027452-27036032 GCF_001649575.2 Kryptolebias marmoratus
AAAAAAAAAAAAAAAAATTAAAATCCTGACATTTACTTACTCATTTCTAACTTATCCTTGGTTACTGGGGATATTCCCTTGATATGGAAGTCTGCTCATGTTATGCCATTGGTCAAAGAGGGTGACCAGGTGGTGTCTGACTATGGTGACATTATATACATGCATGCTTCTTTTAAATGTCTTTATTTGCTGGACACTGTTTATCATGGAGTTTTAAGATTTATAACTGATTTAAAAAGTTTTACACACCATTGCACATTATACAACCGAGTTGGATGGACATCCTTGGCCACTCGTATACCATTGGCATATTTTTATTTATAAGGCCATACTAGGACTTCTTCCTTCATATTTGTTGCCTTTATAAGGAGAAAGTCCACTGGTAGATATTCTCAGAACATTCTTCTTTTATGTTTGATGCTTCAATTCTGTCAACGTTCTGCCACCTACCGGCTCAATCAAAGTACTGCAGCATTTGTTTGAATTCCTGCATTAGTGTTTACATTGAAGACACATTTTCAAACAGAAAAAAAGGTTTATAAAAATATCCAGTGGTAAAGTCAGGGCTTCAGGGAGAAGACTTTTTAATGAGAAAGTCTTTAATAGGGCTGAACATGTGCTCTCATTAAAGATTTAAGAAGACAGACATGAACAAATGTGCCACTTCTTATTGTAACCCTTGATTTATCACACACACACAATGCTCTGTGTTTGCATGTGTGTTAGGGATGGGGTGTGTAATTCATGTTCTGAGCTGAAAAGGGTCAAAACCACAAATTAACTTTCTTCCCATTAATTTACCCAGGATTAACAGCCAGTCATGCTCAAAAACATACAGACATGCACACACACACCTTCCTGCTTGGGTGTGTGTTTAGGGTTAATGGTTTTGTTGTTGCGTTTTAATTGGTTTCCATTCAAAGCGAATTCATTAGATAATATTTATGACTTCTGCAGACACAAACATGCACACACAAGGATGTCATCAATGTCCTCATCAATGTCTCCGACCTACAAGCAGCAGTAACAACAAGCACTAATCAATTACTGATCAATATTCTCATTTAGGACACAGCTGAGCAAAGTGTCTGTGCTATCTACAGAGAAAACAAAAAAAGTTGGATAAGATGGATGAAATATTAGGACAAAAAACAGGAACAAAGTTTGATTTTATACCAAAATTCAAAATCCTTTGAGCTAAGTTTATTAGCGTTACGATGCTAAAGCTCAGGAAACCCTAACTATAGGATTGATCAAAAAGGAAAGTCTTAAGCCTGGTCTTAAAGCAGACATGGTGTCAGCCTCATGAAGTTGGAGCCTGAGAACTGAAAGCTCTGCCTCCTGTTCTACTATTGGGACCTCTAGGAACCACAAGGAAACCTGCAGTCTGAGAGCAGAGAGCTCTGTTAGGAAAATATGGAACAATAAGATCTTTAATATCAAATGGAGCTTGGTTGTTGAGAGCTTTGGATGTTAGGAGGAAGATTTAAAATTCTCTCCTGAATTTGACAGGAAGCAGATGAAGCTGAAACTGGAGAAATCTGATCTCTGAACTATGAAGACATATCCTGATCCAAATTAACAACAAGGTTCTTTACATTAGAACTGGAGGCCAAATTAATGCCATCCAGAGGAAGAGAAAGACTGCAAAGTTTCTTTCTAAGATGCCCAGGTCCAAAAACCATAACCTCTGTCTGTCTGAGTTTAAAAGCAAAAAATTAAGAGTCATCCAGGCTTTTATGTCCTTAAGATATGTTTATAATCCAAGTAACAGACTGACTTTTAGAACAGTTACTGTCATAACAGTAGGTCAGAGGTCATGAAGTGGTCACACTATAGAACCATCCCATAATCATGATCCAGGACCAGAGCCACCACAGAACCCTGATCTAAGCCCAGAACTGGGCTTATTGCTGACAACAGTTTGGATGCTTCTTTTCCTCTTTGGTCCATTTCTTCCAATAAAGCTCTGGAGTCCTCATCAGTCTGATCCAGGTTTGCACTGTGTGATGGTCCAACCCAGATGGAGCCCAGAGAAGTCGGTACTGCCTCTGGATTAGGTTAACATCAGGATGGTAACACATAGTCCTAAATAAACCCCCAGATCCAGTGGAGTACTCATGGTAAGATGATGAGTTGACCAGGTTCTGCTGCTCATTGTAATTTTTCGACCTCCATGCTTCAGAGTTGGGTGTCTCTCTTTAGGTAAACATGTTCTGTACCTGAGTTCTTCCTTCTGTGGGTTAGTGGCAAATTCAGTCTGACTGATAGAATATAGCCATAATGTCAGGCTTTATAAATCATTTGTTGACATTAAAGTTGATCATATATTTAGCACACACAGTTTTATTAAAGTGGACGGTTTTCATTTCATTGAACCAATAATTATTCCTTTATATGAGTCTTTCTGTTCAGGAAACACTGATAGAACTTTGCCTTGATATCACTACTAACAAACCACACACACATACACACACACGCCCTCTGTGTAAACACTGTGTGACCTCGTTAAGCCTCGTTAGCTCTCTCAGACGATCAGGTTTGTTTGCTGGTAATTAGTTTGTTTTGTCTCTTTGTTTGTCTTGTTTTAATCAACAAACATGGCCACTCCCTGGGGGCACCCCCTCCCTTCAGTCGTCATGGCGGCTGCAGACTCAGTGAAGCGACTGGCTGATTGATCCACAGACCAAACTTTCTTTCTGAGAGGAAGAGAAACTCCAGTGTGAGCGGATCTGGTTGAACTGGAGTCTCAGAGGGACAGAGCCGAAGCTCCCAGTTAGAGGACGGTGGTTGGGTTGTTTTACTCTGTGTTAGGTTAGGAGTTCACATGTGTTCAACTCAGGTAAGATGATAAACCTGAAGCAGTAGCTGCCAAGGACTCAAAATTTATGAAGTCCTCTGATTCTAAGCTTACAGTTCTTAAGGGTTGTGATGATGTTCTGATGCTGCATTAAGTGTCAAAAAGGAAATGGAAATTTCAACCAGAAAAACAGGAATACCTTCACATTCATTGATCAAAACAAACTTACAACAAGAAACTTTTTCTCAATCTGAGAAATGTTTGAAAGTTTTTCTCTGCTTGTTTGGGTAGGTTAGGTGACCAAATGGTCCAATGGAATCACTAACAATGTAACATGTGAGGAAACAAGCTGGATGGGAATGCTGGACACACACAAGCCGTTTAAAACAAGCTGATTGGACGATTAAACAAGGTGAGACACACACAGAGAGCGGTGGCGTGCCAATGCTGACCAATTGATTTCAGGACAATCAATAGGTCGTTTATTGATTAGCAGTAATGGAGAGCATCAGTCAGAGACAGAATATCTCCACTGATCTCATTAAACTTGTTTGTGTTTCTCAGACCTGAGATCTGTCTGCTGTTGGAAGTAATCTAAGAGATGTTCCTACCTGTGTTTCCATGGCAATGTTCAAAGATACTGGAGCTGCATGCATTCTGCAAACTTCCTGTTTCTTTTAGAGCTGAAGAGATAAAATCAATCAACTGAGAGAAAACATTCTGATTGTCCTGGAATTGTTAAATTTTTTTCATTTCATTCCTAGTGTCGATACCCGGAAGAAGAAGCCACAGAACAACAACAAAGAAGAATTCCTGGGAAGTGTGTGCACAACCATGGACAGTGTGCTGCACGTCTATGTCACATGACCAATTTACATCCCTCTAGCGAGAAAGATGTGACCTGTCTGAGACTGTCAAAAACACAGACTTCAAACTGTACACCAGTTTTTAAATTGTATTGACGGGCAAAAGAAAGCCAGAGTTATGATAAATAATTTAAGTCACTGCAAATGAAAATTATTGTCATATTTGAAGCACATTATATATAGAGAGAATTGTAAGAAACCAGAACTGAAACAGGAACTGGAATCGTTCAAATTCAAACGATGTCCAACCCTAGTTGTTGTAGAACCTGAAACCTGCAGCACTTCCATCATCAGGTCTCTTCAGGTCCATCTCTGTGATCTTCTTCCATCAAGTCTTTTTAGGTTCATCTTTGTGATCTTGCTCCATCAAGTTGTTCCAGGGTCATCTCTGCGACCTTGGTTCATCAAGACTCCTCAGATCTCTTTACGTGATCTTGGTCCATCTGATCTGGACTTTTTGTCCCTTCTTCCTAACCAAACTGCTATAGCTCCTTCAGGTTGGATGCATGCTGCTGGTGTCCAACAATTGTCCAGTCAAAATCCAGACTTCAGTCCAACTGATAATCTGTGGTTTGATTAAATCAATGGAGTGTTGCTTCAGCAGAACCTGTGCTCCTCTCTCAGATTTCTGGAATTCTATCAGAACAGGTGGATTTACACTGAGCTCATCTGACACTTCAGTTGCTCACAGGTGGATTGAATTTACTTTGTGGGTTAACTTCATTAATCTGAAGTACTTTGTGTAAAATATTACTTATAAACAAATTAATGTCCATTAAATGACCTTCTGAGATGAGCAGGTCTCATTGGATCCACTGGACCAGTCTGAGTGAGCCTTCCTACCGCAGCCGTCAGTGATTCATGAAGGAGTGATGAACAGAAATCAGGGAGAGAGGTGAAATCAAACAGAAACAAGTGAGTGTGTGTGTGTGTGTGTGTGTGTGTGTGAGGAGGGGGGTGGATCATAATGGGCTTTTCAGGTTGTTCATCGTTTATCTTAATCACATCCTGGTTGTACTTTTGTGTTTCTCTGACAGACAGAGCTGTTTAACAAATGTTCATTAAATCTTTTCTCTGTTGTGTCCTCAGCAGGAAAACAGCTTTTAATAATCTCCTCCGAGCAGAATGAAGGAGATTAAAGGATATTTCTGCTGTTCTGAATGTTAAACTAAACTCTGATCACTTCTGCTACATGAAGTGATCAGAGTTCAGACCACATCTGTCCACTTGTGCACAAGTGGCAAGCCTTAAGTCTTGTTTGCCACAGGGATCAAATACTTATTTCTCTCTGCAAAATGCAAATAAACTTATATAATTTCTACAACGTGGTTTTCTGGATTTTATTGTTGATATTCTATCTGCTTAAATTAACCTACCCTTAAAATTATAGACTGCTCATGTCTTTGTCAGTGGGCAAGGGACAAAATATTTACTTCACTGTACACACATATATATATATATATATATATATATATATATATATATATATATATATATATATATACACATGCATATATATATATGTGTGTGTGTGTTCACAATAGCACAGTGTTCTGGCAGCTGAAATCCATCCTAAACAAAACATCCCTGAGTTCTTGTTTTTTTTACTATAGTTTAGGATTTGCAGACAATAAAATAAAACACAGATAGTTTTCCAGGAATTAGACAAATTCTCATTCAACAAAAGAGAGTCAATCGGAGTGACCTGCTGACTTTATTTACTGTGAAGAAATTACAGTTATTAAAACATAATTTACATTAAAAACAAATGAGCTGATTGAACATCAGTGTTTGACTGACAGTTTTATAAATGTGATGCCATATTTTATTGATAAAAAAACGTTTTTCAGTGTGGGTACACCACATGCACTGAAGACAATGAGACAAACATTCATTGATACAAAAACAATCTGATATAAATACAATATTTATATTATATGATACAAAAACAGATCACCATGGTGACAAGCAGGGGCGTGTCTTCAGCCACAGTGACATAGAAATACTCAGCTACAAGTCTGGCAAAAATCACAGAACCCACAAGGAAACATGGGGCGAGGTTTCATTACTGGGGCGGGGCATTGGACTGTGGGTGGGGCTAAGATTAAGACTTAACAAGAAGACGGACGTCACAGCAGCAAATCGGATGCAGGATTAGTTTTACAGTGCAAGCATTGTAACAGAGACAGACAGACAGACAGGGGCGGGGCTAAAGCAAAAAAAGGGGTGGGTTTATGCGAGGTTTTTTTTTTTTTTCTTTACACTGTGCTTCACAAGTTTTTGTGCTTAGTTTAAGAAATTATTAAAGGCCTCAAATGATTCTGATCGAAAACACAGAAGGTTTAAGGTCTTTAGTTTCAGACATCAGAACTTTCAGGGTGATGATGGTCGGAGAAATTTCAGCTGAAAACAAAACTGAATTGCATTCTGGTCATTGGATTTGTTTATGTTTCTAAGGGGGTTCAGGAGGGTCTTAAAGCAGAACTGAAAAGTGTTTTGAAGCTAACATCAGGTAAAAGAAAATATAAAATATGCTAGTTGTAAAATTAAAAATATTGAAGAAACCCCTTGGGTGTTTTTGGCTTTTTCCGTAACCCCTTGATGTGTGACATCCACAGAGTCACTAAGGTTCACGAGCATTCAGTCGTTCATCAGTGAGTGGATGAATTCCGGTACAATATAGCTCATTGGATTGGAATTAATTGTTCAAACCAGCCAGAAAATACCACCGGAGTTTCATTTTTTGGCTTCCTGAAAGATGAAAACTTCCTCAGATTTAGATCCATAAACACCGATGTGGGAATTACTGCAGAACTCTGGTTTGAATCACTTCAAAGAGAAGCACCTCTCCGACCCTCGTTACTGCGGCTTCAGGCCAAAGAAGCAGGACCTTCTGCCAGCAGCGCCCCTAACTATTTTTAATTTTAAAAGAAAGGCGACTGGAGAGGAGGACATCTCCACAGAGAAGGAGAGGAGAAACAGGAAGTTTTACTTCAAACGTGACATGAACGCGCGCTGTCATTTAAAGGTCCGAGCTGCTTACAAGCCGACAGCCTGAGATCAGTTTGTGATTCAGAGGTGTCTGATTAAACAAAAAGTCAGAGTCTGAAGCACGCTCATGTTTTTAACAACCATTCAGTTAGCTTCAAGTTAGCATCCAGTTAGCATCAGATTAGCTTAGAGTTAGCAAACGTCTTTATGTTGATTTGCATTGTTGTGTACCGATGTCATGACAATGATCTGGGGGTAATCAATTCTCACCGCTCAACGTTCCCAATTTGGTGGTTGTGTGCTTTGTTTTGTCAGCCATGATGGTCCTTGTGATCATCAGAATCCAAATCTGATGAGTTTTCATCTGATTCCAGAGATCCAGCCGTCAATTCAGGTTCATACTGGTATGGTTGTATGTCCATTACTCCCGCAAAGTCTTCCAGAATTTCTTCATGTACAAAAAGGCTTCTTACTCCATTTCCACTAGTAAACAACTAGACAGTAGCGGCGTTCTCCATTCTCCAGCACTGTTTTAGGGGCCGGCCGGGGCACAGCGCACGTCATGAACCCAGGACGACAAAAACACTAATAATTTCAGTTTTAGGTCAGAAAAATGGGTCCTTGGAATGTTGTGTGAAAGTGTTTGAATAAATAACATTCATGAAATGTCAATTTTTTTTAAATTTGATTTCGATTCACCTTTAAAAGGAGAAACAGTTGTTCTAAAATGCCAAATTTTTACATGTCTAAAATAAGAAGTTTTAATTTAGTTTCTGCTCTTTGTTAAGAAGTACCACTATCCAGTCCTCAGGCAGAATTGTTCCAGTCCTTAGAACATGCTGAATGAAGGTTCCCATTCTCAGAAGACTCTGACAACAGGAACATTCCTTCTTCTGATGAGGATGAACAGGAAGTTCCCAAACTAAACATTCCTCTAAAATAAAAACAGTTCCAAATTAAATGTTCTGTTTTCTGTGATTTCAAAATTAAAAAAATTGAAGCAGGAAACTTTTTTGTTGTTGTTTGTGCTTCACCTGGACACCAGGAGTTTTAAGAGGAAGCTGTGGCATCACAACAGGAAGTTGTGACATCGTTGTTGACTAATACACTTAGTTTATTCATGTTTTGTCTGATACTAAAACATTTTTCATCATTTGTGGCCTTTAATGTCTGTAATCTTCATATCCTCATTTTTTCGGTAAAACGTCACATGTACAGGAAGTGATGTCACATCACAGGTGTGACATCATCATTTTACATCAACAGTGAAACATCAGAGCTGAAAGAGCCTGCTGAACAAAAGGTCTATCTTTACAGACCAATACTTCATCCAATCACATGACAGAATTAACTCTCTGCATGATAGGTCAGCTGATCCCTGAGGCCCCGCCTCCAGTAGCCACAGGCCCCTCCCCCACTGAGGTGATTGGTGCTCAAGGCTGAGGGGGAGAGGAGAGAGGTGAGGAAGAAGGAAGAAGATTATCTACATGGGAGGAACGACAAGGCTCGACATGGCTGCAGGAAAACAAAGAAGAAAAAGAAAAACAAGATGAAGAATAACTTTATTTATAAAATAATGAGCAGATCATTTTACTCTGCGTTTTAAACAGTTTTAACTAAAGTGTCACAAAATGATGTTGAATCAAACATCTGAATGAACTATGACCTTTACATCTGATAGGAAGAAAAATCCTTGTCTGACAGCACTCCGAATAAGACAGGCTACCTAAAACTAAACCTCATACTTTGTGTAAAATCAGTGGGATCAGAACTTCTTGACCCGTGAGCAGGACCGGGTTTAGAGCTCCTAACAGGACCGGGTTTAGAGCTCCAAACAGGACCAGGTTTAGAGCTCCTAACAGGACCGGGTTTAGAGCTCCAACAGGACCGGGTTTAGAGCTCCGAACAGGACCGGGTTTAGAG
>NC_051446.1:27049640-27058538 GCF_001649575.2 Kryptolebias marmoratus
ACACACACACACACACACACACACACCTACACACACACACACAGACACACACACGCACACCGTCTGTGGCCTTTCTGAAGCTGAGAGCAGCATGAATATTTAACATCGACAAACCTCTCTGTCAGAAGCACTGACATCACACACACTGACTGAACACTGTGTGTGTGTGTGTGTGTCTGTGTGTGTGTGTGCGTGTGTGCGTGTGTGTGTGTGTGTGTGTGTTAGCGTGTTGCAGGATGTATCTGTGGGTTGGAGTGAATAAAACATGGCTCGGCCCGTCAGTCTCCCTGCAGAACCAACAGAACGAAGTGGAAACAACAAGAACAAAATCTGTTCTTTGATTTAACAAATCTGAAACATAAAAACTTAAAAAAGACAAGTACTTTAGAGTATTTAAATTTTTACTTTACTTCTATAAAAACACTTTAAATAATTATATTTTTTGTAAAGTAAAAGATGTTTTTTTCTTTCACAAAGAAATAATGATTTTAATTGTTTGAATTTGTTCATTTTTATATTTTTTGTTTTTTGTAAACTATTTTTTTACAAAAGATTTAGTTTTTAAATTACTATTTTCCATTATAAAATAGAACTAAATTATTGGAAATTTGTTTGTTTATTTATTATTTTGTAAAAAAGGTTGTAAAAAGTAGTTGAGAAAATTTTCATTAAAAGATAAAAGAAGTTGCTATGATCAGAAAATATTAATTTAGTTAAAATTATATATTTTTGGATCATAAACTGGATCACTGATGTAAATTAAAATAAAAAATGAATATAACACAACAATAAAAACTAATGATGAATAACAATAACATATAAACAAACTGATCAACTGCTGATGTTTGACAATCAGAAAAAAAGAAGATGAAAGAAGAAAAAAAATGTAAAAAGACAAAAAGAAACAGGAATATTTGTTAAAAATAATCTTTACCACTCACATTCTAAAAGTAGAAAAACAAAGCAACTGGACTTTCTTCTGTTCTTAACTAACAGAGCTGCTGGGAGTTTTAGATTAAAAATGTATTTTATTGTAAATTAAAGTATAATGCTTTACGATAAACACATGATTTTAATGTCAACATGTAAATAGAGTTTGACAAAAAATGTCTGAAGTCAAAAACAAAGGAGTTTTTTTTTAGCAGGAGTGAAGGACAGATGGGTGAGGATGGACAGGTGGGTGAGGAAGGACAGATGGATGAGGATGGACAAGTGGGTGAAGAAGGACAGATGGGTGAGGAAGGACAGATGGGTGAGGATGGACAGGTGGGTAAGGAAGGACAAATGGGTGAGGAAGGACAGATGGGTGAGGATGGACAGATGGGTGAGGATGGACAGATGGGTGAGGAAGGACAGATGGGTGAGGAAGGACAGGTGGGTGAGGAAGGACAGATAGGTGAGGATGGACAGATGGGTGAGGATGGACAGATGGGTGAGAATGGACAGATGGTGGAGGATGGACAGATGGGTGAGGAAGGACAGATGGGTGAGGATGGACAGGTGGGTGAGGAAGGACAGGTGGGTGAGAATGGACAGATGGGTGAGGATGGACAGATGGGTGAGAATGGACAGATGGTGGAGAATGGACAGATGGGTGAGGAAGGACAGATGGGTGAGGATGGACAGGTGGGTGAGGATGGACAGGTGGGTGAGGAAGGACAGATGGGTGAGGATGGACAGGTGGGTGAGGATGGACAGATGGGTGAGAATGGACAGATGGAGGATGGACAGATGGGTGAGGAAGGGAAGAAGGACAGATGGGTGAGGATGGACAGATGGGGGAGGATGGACAGATGGGTGAGGAAGGACAGATGGGAGAGGATGGACAGATGGGAGAGGATGGACAGGTGGGTGAGGATGGACAGGTGGGTGAAGATGGACAGATGGGGGAGGATGGACAGATGGGAGAGGATGGACAGATGGGTGAGGATGGACAGATGGGTGAGGATGGACAGATGGGGGAGGAAGGACAGATGGGGGAGGAAGGACAGATGGGTGAGGAAGGACAGATGGGTGAGGATGGACAGGTGTGGTCTCACCTTGCAGCCCGTTGGCGTTGTTGGCGGAGCAGTTGGGGGGAGGAGGGGGAGAAGCCGACGGCCGGACAACAGGAGCAAACGCGCTTTTTTGTTTGACAGCAGCCGAGAAGGAGAAAACTCCATGAGACGAGTTACAGTTGGAGACAGCCATGGTGGGACTGGAAGGGACGACTGCAGAGAGACAAACTGTTTAGAGATCACTATAGCATAGCATAGAACCCAGAACCAGTCCTGCAGAACCCAGAGCGGCTTGGATCAGAGGATCATGTCCCTCATGTGGAACAGCTTTCTGTGCTGATGTGGGATTCCTGTTAAAAGTGAGAATTTCTTCCTAAAATCAGTGAAATCGTTCTGATTCTCAGCCTTAGGTTGTACATTTGCCAGTGAAACATACCAAACCAGTTCCTTTGTTTTCCAAGCTAACGTTAAAAAAGACCTAGAACTGAGGTTTGCTGGGTACATTGATACTACAACTGACTTTATTGAGGAGGTTTCTGACACAGTTTCAGGTTCCTGGCTGTGTGCTCTCCAGTTTATTTTTCTCTGGGGTCATCCATGCAGGCCACACCTTCCCATCATCTTGGTAATGTGCCTCTTGGTCCCTGTCCTACAACAGATTACCTTTGTAATACGGGTTGTCCTACTGCCTGAATCAAACTGTACCCGCTGAATGTTCATCTATGCAGTGCTGAGGGCTGGATGACGTTTGACAAACACAAGCTGTGTTTAAATCTTTGGTGTGAGGTGCAGTGTGCCGCTGACTCATTAACTGGGTTCAAAAACCTCAGAATTCAGCTTCTACTGAGGTCCAGTGGTCTTACTGTAGCCTTTGCCTTTGAAAAATATCTGCATGACTAACTATGTGTGCTAACGCAATTTCAAATGAATGTAGCTGCACAAAATACATGGTACTTGTCTTTATGATGTCAGAGTGTGGATTCTATAATCAGGTTCAATCTTTGCTCTGTGTTAGAAGGAACCCCACATGTCTGTTGGCCTGTCAGTCTCAGGTTCTGGTGTGTAACGCAGAGTCTGAAACCAACTTCCGTATGGGAGCTGCTGGTCTGAGTCAGGGGTGGGAGGACAACTTGTCCTAAAACAACAATCTCAATTAGAACTAAATGTTGTACCGCAGCCAGCCGCAAGGACTTTACAATCAGATGTATTTACCTTGATACTTACTGCCGTACGGCGAGTTGGTAGATGAGCCATTCAGGAAACCAGGTGATGTGGTTACTCCGAGGTTTGGCATGCCAGTGTTACCGTAACCGTTCATGCTGTTGCTGACCGTGTTGCCATAGTTACTCTGTTGGGGGGTGGAGCTTGGAACATATCCTCGTGGTGACACACTGCTGGTGTTCCGACTGTAACCAACTGGAAGGAGAAAACAACATGGATCAGGAGAAGCAAACATTTGTTAACTATCACTTCTTGCAGTTCTGCTTTACTACTTCTTTTAACCCTTCCCTATCAGCTACTCTAAAGATTTAAACTCCCTTTTGCTGATCTCATATCTTCCTTCAGTGGGAAATACAAACTGTCTACCTGTTAGTTAGACCCTCTGCTCACATCTTTAGAAAAGGCTAAAACCTGCCACTGTTCATTTTTCCCTCACTTCAGGTACTGTGCCTTCATCTTTAATCAGGTAACATTACTCTTGTCCTTAAAGAAATGGTTCAGATGCCAACAGTTTTAATAACCTGCTTTCCTTATCTCCCTTACCATTCCTCAAAGCAGTTACTTGAATTCAATCTCAATTTGCTAACAATATTTTTTACGAAAAATTTAAATCTGGTTTTCAACCCCACCATAGTACTGGGACAGCCATGGTCAAAATGATAAAGGATCTTCTCATTTCAGCAGATTTTGGATTGCTTTCCATCCTCATCCTCAATGATCTGAGTGTAGCCTTAGAAACCATTTCATGTACAATTCTTATCAACAAAATAGCCACCATCAGATTTACCAACACCCCTAAACTGGTTTAAATCATGTTTAAAATTCTTCAAGTCTCAGCCTCTTCCACTCACCTCTGGAGTCCCCCAGGACTCTGGCCTAGGGACTCTTCTGTTTATAATTTACCTCCTGTTTATTGGTCAGCTCTTCCATAAATACAACATAAACTTCCATGGCTATGCAGATGACATCCAACTATATATTTCCAGCAGACCTACCTCTACTTTTTCCCTATCTTGGTTCTTCTCAAACTTCCTCAAACTCAGTAATAATAAAACAGAAGTTTTTGTTTGGCACAAAAAACCCTAAGCTTGACTGTATGTGTCTCGTACCTTGTGTTGTCTCAGAGACGTTGACAGCCAGTTGTCCGCTGAAGGAGTTCACTCCCATCATGCCATGTGAGGCAGTGTTGCCTAGTGATGGGATCTGGTTGTGGTTCCTGGGAACACTGTAGAGAGCTTCGGCGATGTCTGCTGCTCGTTTCAGGATGATTTCCTACAGGAACATGAAACATCTGTGACACAGATCTGTGAAAGAACTCTTGAACCCTTGAGACAACAGCAGATGAGATGGTTTAACTTCTTCCAGGTTTACGGTCACCTCAAATACACTATAATGCCAAAAGTATTCACTTGTCTCCCTTCACATGCATATGAAGTTGAATGACATCCCATTTTTAATCCATATAGTTGAATATGATGTTGGCCCACTCCTTGCAACTGTAATAGCTTCAAATCTTCTGGGAAGGTTTTCCACAGGTTTAGGAGTGTTTATGGAAATTTTGGACCATTCTTCCAGCAGCTCATTTGTGAGGTCAGACACTGATGTTGAACAGAAGGCCTGGCTCACAGTCTCTGCTCATATTCATCCCTAAAGTGTTTTATAGGAGTCTCGAAGCTAGTCAAGTTCTTCCACACCAAACTTGCTCTTCCATGTAGTTATGGACCTTGCTTTGTGCACTGGTGCTCAGCCATGTTGGAACCGGACCATCCCCAAACTGTTCCCACAAACAAGAACACATCTCTCCAGTTTTAGGCTTCCAGTTGGTTTCCAGATTGATTTTAAAGTTCTTTTATTCATTTTTTAATGCCTGCTTGGCCTCAGCCCTCAGTATCTGTCTGAACTGCTCCAGGTGTACGTTCCTCACGTTCTCTCAGATCAGAGGATCACTTCCTGTTGGTGGTCCTGAAGTCAAAGAGGAGGTCAAGAGGTGACCGAGAGTTTTCAGTTGCTGCCCCCAAACTGTGGAACAATCTGCGTTTGGTCGACTCACTTCCTGTTTTTAATTCATCTCTTAAGACACATTTTTACTCTTTGGCTTTTAACTCAGTTTGAGATGTTGGCTTTTATTGTTTTTAGTGTTTTATGGTTTTAACGGTTTTATTGCTTGGGTTGTGTTTCATTTGATTTTATAGTATTAATCTTCTTCTGAAATGTTATGTTTGACCTCTTGTGTTTTTACGTGTTGGTGTACAGCACTTTGATCAACAGTGTTGTTTTTAAAGTGCTTTAAAAATCAAATTGTATTGTCCTCCTGAGAACACGTCTCCACTGCTCTAGAGTCCAGTGGCGGCAGTCTTTACTTCACTGCGTCCGACTCTTCATGAAGCTCTCTACACTCTGTTCCTGAGCTGATCTGAAGGCCACAGGAAGTCTGGAGGTCTATATCTGTCGACTCTGCAGAACGTTGGTGAGCTCTGTGCTCTATGCTCCTTAGCATCTTCTGAGCCCGCTCTGTGATTTTACATGGCCGACCACTTTGTGGCCGAGTTGTTGTCATTCCCAGTCTCCTGCACTTTGTTATAAAACCACTAATAGCTAAACTAATATTTAGTAGTGAGGAAATTTCACAACTGGATTTGTTGCAGGTGGCATCCTATCACAGTACCATGCTGGAACTCACTGAGCTCCTGAGAGCGACCCATTCTTTTACTAATGGTTGAAGAAGCAGTCTGCATGCATAGGTGCTTAATTTTATACACCTGTGGCCATGGAAGTGACTGGAACACCTGAACTCAATGATTTTGGATGGTGATACTTTTGGCAATAAATGAAGTGTAGCAGTGAGTTTCAGATTCAAAAAACACAGCTGAAACCCTCAGAACCAACAGAACTTAGGATAATGTTTCCTTATAGCTGACAGCTACAGAGGCGAAAAACTGGACCTAAATGAACCAAAAGGAAGCCCGCAGTTTTCTCTACAGCCATGATAGAATTTTCTCTCTGTCAGTTTGACTGAAATCAAATCAAACTGAAACTTTGGTTAGAACAGATCATTCTAACACACAAGAAGTGTGTGCAGAAACAAAAACACACGACGCTTTCACAAAAAGTTTCTTCGAAATGGCTGCAAAGGCCAGTCTGTCTTCATGCTGCCTCTGGCTGTCCACAGAATAACTGATGAAGCTGGCTGCTTAGACGTGAGCTTTCAGAAATGATCAGAGGATAGGGGAACCAACAGAGGCATGGAGCAGAACTCAACTGGGTTGACGTCAAACATAACAAATTAAATGTGGGATGTTTTCCCTCATATTGATTTAAAAACATGACAGATTAACTCAGTTTAGCAATTTTCTTTGTGGGTAAATACTTTTTTAAAAGAAAATACAAAAGGTAATAAATTTGTTTGTCGTTTAATTTTGCAGCTGTGTGGTCGCACAGACCACACATCATCACTTCATCACATATTGAGCCCCAAAGCCAACTCACCTTTTCCCATGTCAACCGCTTTGGCTCTGTTACTACCTCGCTTGCTTCACGGCACAAAGGAGCATCGGGGTGGGTTGGGTTTGACCCTCCTTCAGAATTCACACGATAGAAGGCATCTAAGCGCCAGCCTTAGTGCTTGTTATTAACCCAGGACTTCACTCAGTCAGTAGTAGAGAGGATTGGGACAGGTGTGTAAACAAGTGTGTGGACAGGTGTGCAGGTTACCTGGTTGTTGTGAGGCATTCCATAAAGTGCCTCCACCAGGTCAGCTGCTCTCTTTAGTAGCACCTCCTGAAATTGAAGAAGAAAAGGAAGAAGAGGAGGGAAAGGAGGATGATTTGATTAGAACCAGAGAGCTCAGCTTTACAGTGGCCCTGGTCACATTGTGTTTACTGATGGAGTGAGCCATCTTTCAAGAGAGGATCTTTGAGAGTCTTGACAGGCCCTCAGATGATTGGCTGTCTGTGTGTAGGTTCACCGGCTGCTGATTGGCTCTCACACCACATCTAGAAGTTTAAAAGTCATGAGATTTCAGCAGTCTGATGGTAGCCTTTGACCAGAGCAGAGTTTTGCCTCTCAGCCCTCAAACCTGAGGTAAAATTTATGATTTGACTTAATTATGAGTATTTGTACATTTTACTAAAAAATAAATAAACTAAAACACTTGTAAATATATAACAAAAGCTGTACGGGTGAATTGCCTTTTCTTCAGATCAAGCTTTCTCCAGTTTTTGTTTAATGAGTTAGGTTTAGTGGTTTAGTGGATATTTTTAAGGGTTTTAAGCAGCACTTCTTTGAAACAAATGCAGAGTTTTGTTTGTTGTTTTAGCCATGGTTCATCATAAAATTGTTGCTTTATTTTTTTCATCCATCCAATCATCCATTTTCTGACACTTACATGTGGTCAGATTGCAGGGAGGAGGAAAACCTCGACCTCCCTTTCCCCAGGGACACGTTCCAGCTCCTTCTGGGGAACGCAGCTCTACTCTGAGCCCCCACCCCCAGATAATGGAGCTCTTCATCTCATCTCTAGGCCACCTTATGGAGGAAGCTCCTTTTTAGCCGCTTGGATATTTTTTACACTATGTAAATAAATCACACTTCATTTTGGAAACTTTCTCCTGGTTGTGATTTGGGAACTGAGACCAGACTTTATTTTATTATACTGTGGGTCCAGAACTCCTAGACTGAATGCATAACACAAGGAGATGCCATGAAGAAGTTCTGCTGGCTTTGTCTGATGAAGGTCAGAGTCTTCCTCAGTCCACAGACAGCAGGTCACGCGACTCATGTTTGTTTCAGTCAGATCTGTGTGAAAACGTTGATCTGGCAGCTTTAAACTGTGTTTACACTAATCAGAGCACCGTTACTCCTCACAGCACACACACACTAAAACACACAGTAACACACACACACACACTAACAGACAGATACACACACTCTAATACACACAGTAACACTCAGACTCAGAGTAAGCCTGTTTAAAACTGATCCACTTCACTTCAACGAGCAGTTTGAGAGCTAAAACTCTAAAAACAAACACACCAAGTCAGTATGTGTTATTGTGTGTAACTGTGTGTGTGTGTGTGTGTGTGTGTGTGTGTGTGTGTGTGTTGGGGGGGGGGTCTAATCAGGCGCTGGCAGAACAATGCTTCATTTAGTCTTTATCTTAATTAAACACTCAGTTAATCTGCTGCTTTTCATTACAGAGTTCTACAGGAGGATTTTTCAATTAGCCCCGCCCCTTCATCCATCCAACATCCATATATCATCCATCCATCCTTACATCCATCCATCCTCTTGCATTTTTTTTCTCTTTAATTTTTCTTTCCACCTTTTTTAGTTTTTGTCTTATTAGTTCGTGCAATATTTGGATTTCCTGTCTTTTTATTCCCTTTAAGTCTCTTCCTGTTTCCTTCCCTTGGTTTATTTCCTTTTCTGCTGTTCTTTACACGCTCTCTTTTCTCATGGCTCTTCTATGCACTGTTTATTCTGTTTTCTTGTTTGCCTTTTTGTCTTTTTTTGTCTCTCCTTCGTTTATTTCACTTTCTTGTCATCTTTTTTTTTTTATTCTTCTCATATTTCTTTTTTCTCAGCAGGTCACACATTGATTCTGGGATCGCAGACAAATGAAGTGAAGGTGATTTACAGCCAGTTTAACTCAGTCTGACTGTCAGATTCCAGGCTCTGTGGG
>NC_051446.1:27058925-27064007 GCF_001649575.2 Kryptolebias marmoratus
AGAGAGAGAGAGAGAGGAGTGGTTTTCTGTGAAGTGGCTCTCAGCCTCCAATTGTCTTCAATCTGCTCATTTATGCAGAGAGATGTTTGAGTGCCGCAGCAAAGGGTGGGGGGTTATGCACACACACACACACACACAAACAATGGCCCATTGGTGTGTATCTTAAGGCTCAGCAGCAGGAAACAAACACTGATCAACACATAAATAATTACATTCAGGTAAATAAGACTTCAGAAATAAAACAATGAAGTAAAGATGACATAAGGTGTTACACCCCACTGTCTACACCCCCAATGCTTCAACTCCTCACAGGTTGAGCAAAAGTCTTTGACACAACTAATGAAAATGCTTAATGAATGTGCCTATTTTGTTATTTTGTTTTGAGACATTCTAAACTCTGAGCTCAGTCCAGAGAGTGAGCCCAAACCGATCTTTTTATTTTCCTTTGAGTCTTAGATTCACGGCTGAGTGGAGGATATATTGTATATTTACTGGATTTCCTGCTGTGTTGATGGAGGACAGAGGCAGAAACAACACAAACGGTAGTTTTTATATAAATCAGATAAGACAGAGGCCAATAATCATGTGTGTGTGTGCCAATCTTCTTTTCTTGCCACATGGCTGCACTCGCTGATTACCTGATTTGACTGTTTCAACCTTCCTGTTTGCCAATGGCTTTTACACACTCACACACACACGCACACACACACACACACACACACACACACACACACACACCACACACCACATTGCCCTGGATTCAATCATCTGTTGCATTGATGTGTGTTTATTGAATTTAAAAATGTCCTGTTGATGATGACCATTGTTTAACAATGATGAATATCAGTTCAGTTTGTTTCAATAAAAACATCATCACTGTTAAACTCAGCTTATCTAAACAAGTTCAACTTTAAAACTGACTTTCACTGAGTTCAAAAATAAAACAGTTTATTTGAGTTCAAGATTAAAGACAGGTTTCCTAATGATCTTATGAACATCAAATTGTCAATCAACAATAAAAAGTTTCTTCATAAAGTTCAACATTAAAGCTGAGTAGCTTCATCAATGAGACCTCTGAAGTCATCTGGATCAAATCTGCTCTCTGTCCCCAGGTGAAGAACCAAACCTGCAGAAGCTGCATTCAGCTTTTATGATATGTTTCTCATTACATGGATAACAACATGTCAGCTCCGTTTACAAGAAATAGACAGTACAAATCCTGTTCGAACTGCTGCTACTCATCTGCAAGTTCCCATGTTCATTAAACACACAGGAGCACTTTATCAGGAAAAAACTGATCTAACCATCAACAAACCAGAAAACCTTTGATTCAACCATCAATAAACCAGGGAACTCCTGATCCAACCATCAATAAACCAGAAACCCCTTGATCCAACCATCAATAAACCAGGAAACCTTTGATCTAACCATCAACAAACCTGGAAACCTCTGATCCAACCATCAATAAACCAGGAAACCTTTGATCTAACCATCAACAAACCTGGAAACCTCTGATCCAACCATCAATAAACTAGAAAACTCCTGATTCAGGTTGTGTGTACATTCTGTCATTGTTCACATTACAGTTTGTGCATATATTGTGTAGATTTTGTGTCACCATGTTTTGTACCTTGGGTAGTCTTTCAGGGTCTCCAGGATGACGGGGGATGACCTTCTGTAACCTCTGAAAGCCATAATCAATGGTAGGCTCATTGAGTGCTGAGGAAGAGGAGCAGGAAGGTTACATGTTAGAACAAACCACAGAGAGCTCCACATGTGTGAGCAGATGTCATGTCTTAGCTCTATATGGAAACAGACCATCTGAATTTTGTTATGTCACTCTAAGTTTAAATAGGGTTGAAATACTTTTCTAAGGTTCAAAGAGTCTAAAATCTTGGTGTTTTAGGTGGTGTTCTAAAAGAAAACTAAGAGTATATAGTCAGTACAATAATCCAGACTTCAAGGAGTGATGCTGAAGAAAAGATGTTGCTGTGCACATTGCAGAGGCTCGTACACGGTGCAGGGCCTCAGGTTTCTGGGACTCTTGTATTTTGCAGGTACTTGTTCACGACACTGTGCTTAGATCATCCGACACATTTAAATTCATCAGACTTCATTTTTTGTTCTTTGCTCCTCCTTGAACATCATTCACAGTTTAAACTGACTGGGAGGTGATAAATCTGAGCGTCACTGAACGCAGCAGAGCACAGCAATGAGTGTGCACGTGTGTGTGAGATTGCATGAATCATAATCCCGTCTTGGTTCAGCTGCATTTAACAAGCTTTAACCTGACTCTCCTATACATCACCACAGAGTGTGTGTTTGGATTACTCTGTGTGTATTAGTATGTATTATATTGTGTATTTGTGTGTATCTGTGTGTAAGCATGTACGTTCTCAGTCCTTGAAGGCCCGCAGGGCGGAACCAGCAGCAGTTAAAGCAGTGTGTTAGCTCTCCTGATGTCTATGTTATCTGCAGCCTCTGTGATTGTGTGACCTTGTTTTGTGTCGCTTGTTGTTCGCTCTCTTATCTGTTGTGTGTCTGTTTAACCTGTGCCTGTCTTCTGATGGATCAAACCTGATGCTGAATGAACCAGAAGAACCTCAGCTGTAGAACTCGTCTGGCTTTTAAAGAATCTTATTTACTATTCTCAAGCGTCACTTCACTCGTGTTTGGGAACTTTAGATGTCTGGACTCCTCTCCTTCCCATCAGAATGCAGAGCCACATTTCAGCAGGACAACAAGCTCAAATGTTTGTCTGATTCAGACCGTTGATACTGATCAGAGGTGCAGCTATAAGGAAATGCTCCACATGCAGAACCAGTGAGGTTCTCTCTAATTGGAAATGGAAATCTGAAGATGGGTCAGACAGAAGGTGTCAGTGCAAATAATTCTTTTTGATCAATACTCATAGAAAACTTGTGAACAGACAGAAGTTCTGTTTCTAAATTTTCTCATGAAAACTGACTGATATTTCAATCTCCTCATGAAATAAACGTCTTCACAGATGTCCACTTTAATCTGATTTATATGGTTTCATTCCTGTCAGAGAACTTCAGTTTCTTCTGTCTACAACAGTAGCAGCTGGGATCTCTTCAGAAGAAAATGGGTGGTTTAATAGAGTCTACAAATGAGACATCTCAGAGTTCTGGTCCAACTTTTTTCTGTTTATTTTTCCAATTTAACTCCTTCAATACAACAATGTCACTGCAACCCTAAATTATTTTCTAGAATCATCAAGACAAAATAATCCAGATGTTTGAACCACTGAAACTCTGAATATTTTCTGGAAACATGTCTAGAATTGAGTGGAGTAACAAAACCTAATCAGAACCACAGTCTTAAAACACAGGACAAAGACATGTGTGATTGGATTACCTGTGTAGACAAACCGTCCCGGCGCCCCTTTACAGAACTGCTTGGACTTGTAGGACAGTGTGACCTCAACAACCCCTGGGATGTGACGAGGCGGAGTCTGAACCCTGATGGCATGAGGTGTGATCAGCTGGAGATATAACAGACATTAGAAACATTAGAGACACGAAAAAAAAGCACAACTAACTTTGTTAGATGGTCTCTGAATATATACACCTGTTCTGATAGAACCAACAGTAGTCCAATACCTCTAAGTAGAAAGGTCTACCACCAAGTAGGAGACATCATGAAGATCAAGGAACTTTTCATACACAACAATGTAGAGAAGTACAGATTAGAGCTGGGTTCTAAAAAAAACATCTTAGAACCCTAAACATCTTGTGGCGCTCCCAGAGGAGCTTCCAGAAATTTGAAACTAGGACGGAGGTCCATCTGTCTGCTGGAAGCTAGACCTTTAAACCAATTCTTCACTGGTTTATAAACAGTAAAGGTTCTGGATTGATCCAGTCTAATACCAGATCTCAACTAAAAATCCAGAATCATTTGACACCTCTCCAAGTTGTTTCCTCTGTTGGACGGTCTGATCCAGTTAGCCCAGAGCTAGCATCAGTGACATTTGTTAATGGAACTCTGGATTGTAGAACCTGAGAAACATTCCCCAAAGTATTCCTCGGTTCATGTGGTTCTGTCAACTATTGGTGTGGTTCTGTGGGTTTGTCTGGTTTTGTTTTAGGAGAATCTTTCCTTGAAGGATTTTCCCACAGATTTTGTGTCAAACTGGATACTCTGAACATCATAGATACTCAGAGACTGAAACAAAACTGTACAGTGATTTTGTACTAAATCAAAATTAACCACCTGTTTGGAAAAACAAACTTCTTTTTACCACATTGTTGTTTCAGGGGTGGTTAGATCGAACCAAATGAAGTTGATAATTCAGAACCTGAAATATTGTTTTTGTTTTAATTTAGATTTATATTAATTATTTCTGACTTTGATAGCTGGAGATAGGTACCAGCTTCCTGCATTGTCTTGTTGCTTAAAAGTACTGTATAAATACATTTGATTTGGAAAGGAGAAGCAGGTAAAGAAAATGGATAGATGGATGGATTTCTGACTTTAAGGTGTATCCCAAACACAATAGTATCTAGAAGTTGTTGACTGTGTTAAGTGTGAATGTGTGTGTGTGCACTCATTAGTTGTGTTACCTCGCTCCACACCAGCATGGTTCCAAAGACGACCTGCAGACCATCGAAGAAGTTGTCTCCAATGAGGATGACAGTGGCTCCACCTGTTGTCCAGCCCTCACTGGGACTTATGGCTTTTATACAGGGAGTGGCTGCTGGACCACACACACACACACACACACACACACACACACAGAAATGTTAACATCTGCCTGTACATTATCATTGTGTTAGTACTAATGTTTGTTACTGGTCTATTTCTGACGTTTAATCTCATTGTGCATGTGTATAGTGACAATAAAGGCATTCTACTCTTCGACTCAGAGGTCCTCAGCCTGCAGCTACGATGCTGATAAGAAGGAGACGGAAAAACAAAGACTGCTGTTAGGACTAGTTTACTAACAGACAACAGTCCAAACTAACAGACTACAGTCCAAACTTACAGACTACAGTCCAAACTTACAGACTACAGTCCAAATCAACAGACTACAGTCCAAACTTACAGACTACAGTCCAAACT
>NC_051446.1:27066832-27075856 GCF_001649575.2 Kryptolebias marmoratus
ACAGACTACAGTCCAAACTAACAGACTACAGTCCAAACGTACAGACTACAGTCCAAACTAACAGACTACAGTCCAAAGTAACAGACTACAGTCCAAACTAACTGACTACAGTCCAAACCTACAGACTACAGTCCAAACTAACAGACTAGTCCAAACTTACAGACTACAGTCCAAACTAACAGACTACAGTCCAAACTTACAGACTACAGTCCAAACTTACAGACTACAGTCCAAACTAACAGACTAGTCTAGGGCGGCAGTGGCTCAGGAGGTAGGGGTCGTCCTTTCACCAGAGGGTTGCTGTTGTGTCCTTGGGCAAGACACTTTACCTGCCTTGCCTACTGGTGGTGGTCAGGGGTGGAGCTGTTGCCCTTTTGTCAGTCTGCCCCAGGGCAGCTGTAGCTGCAATGTAGCTGACCAGCATCAGTGTGTGGATGAATGGGTGGAAGACTGATTGTAGTGTAGAGCGCTTTAGGGTCCTTGGACTAGATAACGCTCTATACAAGTGCAAGCCATTTACCATTACAGTCCAAACTTTATCCAAAAAACCGGTGTGGATATGGATACGTTTTAGAGAAGCTGACGCATGGAGGCGATGTCTCAAAGGCATCTTTAGTAGCATGTTGGAGGAGTTTGATATGAGCGTTATGATCCCTGACATCATCGCAGCACTTGTCCTGAGTCAGGTTTGGTCTGTTTTTAATTGTTGGGTTCATTTAAAAACTGGCCACTTAATGACATTTCCACTTGTTTGACATCTTGTAAACTTTTCAAGGTTGGCTGAAGGCCCAGCACAGTCTAGTTGAATTGTTTCTCAAAATCATTTCTTGATGTTCAAAACTAAAATAATAAAAAATAAAACAAATACTCATCAGAGCTTCTTCAGTGACTCCTCTGGTCCAACTGAAGAAGCTCTGTGAAGGAGAGCCTCAGGTTATAAACCACTGATCTTCATAACAGCAAAAAAAACACTAACACACACACATTAACTCTCCCCCCAACACACACACAAACACACACTCATTAACTCTCTCTCTCTTGCACACACACACACACACACACACACGCATTACCTCACATGGAAACAACATGTTTTAATTGGATTGTGGCTTTTCTCCTCTTTAGCTTTGTTCACTTCAACACCACACACACACTAAATTGTCCTGTAATAACTGCTTCTTCCTTCTTTCAAGTATGGCTGCAGATTAATTATAAAGTGAAATGAAATCAAAAAGTGTGTGTGGATGTGTGTGCGTGTAGGAGGGGCGGAGAGGTGGGGGGCAGCTAATCTTAAATGACATTACAGCACTGACCTCTATTCTATTCTATTTTGCTTTATTCTATTTTAGATCTACTTACATTCTGATCTTGTCTGCATTTCCTCTCACTGAGTGAGAAAATTTTGAAATTAAAAAAGACATGGTGTAGTATAGGTGTTTTATGGTGTTGTCAAGTGTGGTACAGGTGTGTGATAATAGTCTCAGGCTTTTTGCAGGTGTCTTACAGGCATGTCAGGCATGTCACAATGTGTCGGCTCTGACACAGGTGTTCCAGGTGTGTCATAATGTATCGGCTGTGTTACAGGCATGTCACATTGTGTTGATATGTTACAGGAGTGTCACAATGAGTCTGCTGTGTTACAGGTGTGTTACAGGTAAGTTACAGGCATGTCACAATGTTTTGACTGTGTTACAGGTGTGTCATATTGTGTTGTTGTGTTCCAGGTGTGTTCCAGATGTATCACAATGTGATAGCTGTGTTACAGATGTGTTACAGGCGTGTCACGATGTGTAGTTATGTTCCGGGTGTGTTCCACGTGTGTAACAGGTGTGTCACAATGTTTTGGCTGTGTTACAGGTGTGTTACAATATGTTGGCTGTGTTACACGTGTGTAGTTATGTTCCCGATGTATTACAGGCGTGTCACATTGTGTTGTTGTGTTACAGGCGTGTTACAGGTGGGTTGTAGGCATGTCACAATGTGCTTGCTGTGTTACAGATGTCTAACAGCTGCATTAAAAGAACGTCAGTGGATTACAGGTGTGTTTCAGGTGTGTTTCAGGTGTGTTTCAGGCATGTTACAGGTGTGTTACAGGTGTGTTTCAGAGCTGTATTAAAACTGAACAGTTGGCAGTAACTGTGCAGACTTCAGCTGAAATGCATTTAACATCTTCCCTTGAGCAGGTAGTAAACTACAGTTGATAAAAACATTCTAAACATGGAAATCTGGATGGTTAAGTCACCGAAGGATCAAAAACATCTTCTCATTTATGTTTCAGAAATTGACTGATAAGATTATAAAATTGTTTGATTTCTGTTAGATTAAGTTTCATTGTATTTCTAATCATTGAGCTTCTTTTTCTGTTTGTGATTTTCTGAAATGTCAACAGTCAAATTTAAAGCTGTGATTCAAAGTCATGGCTGATCCGCAAACCTGGTTTTCATGAGCAGAGCAGGATTTTGTGAAACAAGTGAGCAGAAACAAGTCAAGCCCACGGGACTATGCTGTGTTCCAACTGGGCGGGGTGGTTTCCATGGTGACTGTCTTTAATTAGAAGCACAATTAAAAAGGTTGAACACCCCGCAAAAGACACACGCATACACTCAGTCCTCTCTGGGGACAGGGAGGTATCTGCTCTTATTACCCACAATCCACTGGGCTGATTTGTCTTGAAAGAGGACATTACAATGCTCTCTGCTTGACTGCCCAGGTTCCTGTTGAGAGAGCAGCATCTAAAACATCTGCAACTACAAGCTGAACATCTTTATTCCAGAAACGAGCTTCGCTTGTAGACTGAAGATCTACGATGGTCTGTAAGAGAGCATCCTGGATGTTAGGTCTGTGTGTGTGTTGGGGGAAGGGGGGGTCCGTGTATGCATGTGTGATGCATCAACACTTAACCTTGAACATTCAACTCATTCAACTTCATTCTTCAACTTGAAGCTGCTCATCTGTTTCAAAACTTTGTACAATGTGATTTTATTGCATTGGCTCTGATTGGTTCCTTTCAAACAAAATGGAAACCTGCGTACCCTCAGACGGGTCCAGTCTCCGCGCTCTACGGCCATGTTTGGAGTTGTTGTGTACAAACATGTTATCAGAGACGGCGAGGACGTGACCATCTACGTTGACTGTTGTGGAAACTACCACCTGTAAAAACACAGAAAACTTTATTTATAACTTGCTGAATAACAGGATGCTGCAGCCCCTCCCACTGTGTCATGTCATGGTAGGACCATTCATTTTTCTAGATGCCATGATAAATTTGTCACTGTTGGTCCATTGAGACAAAGCAGGTCACACAGAGAGCTGATAGATTTAACTAACCAGAGCATCCATCACCCTGTGGTCACTACATAACCTGAGATAAACCTCCAGACTTCAGCTGTCTTCAGCTGTCTTCACCTGCCTCACTGGTCTGATGAGTGCAGCTCGCTCGGCCCGGTTTAACTGGACTGAACTTCCTGTCAGGCTGAGCAGTGCGGCGTGGAGCTGACTGTCTGTCCAAGGAGACAGACAGTCCTTCACCTCCAGCTGCAGGATCTGCAGATGGCTGGAAGGTGAATAAATGCTGGTTTCATCGTTCTCGTTAATTATTATGAAGAGGAGGAGCCAACAGGAAGGAGTAAAAACCTTTATGTTGTACTGACTGTGGTTACTCTGGTTGTGTAATAAACTTGTTTATTAAAATACTGGTACATTTCAATAATTTTACAGATAAATGATCTGTAAAAGTACTACAGATTTAAATAATAAAATAATTTTACTAAAATTTGGTGTGGCTGATAGTCATTTCTAACAGTCTGAGTATAATGTTGTGCATTTTGTAATTTAAAAAGATTGAACAAAACACCTTCAACTCTGTCATTTTTCATGATAAGATGATTTTACACTAAACAAAAATACAAATGCAACATTGGTGTGGTTACACGTGGTCTGCTGTTGTGAAACCAGTTGGATGTACAGCAAGTTCTCTGAAACGCTCCTGCAGTCAGCTGTGGCATTGTTCTGTGTGATAAAACTGCACATTTTAGATCGGCCTCTTATTGGGCCGGTCCTGAGGCTCACCTGTGCAATTAGCAGAATCTGCCACACCTGAGAGATAGATGGATTATCTTGGCAAAGAAGTGCTCACTAACACAGGTTTACACAAATTTGTGAACAATACTTGAGAGAGAAAGGCTTATGGTGTACACAGAAAAAGTCTTAGATATTTGAGTTCAGCTCATGAAAAATGGGAGCAAAAACAAAAGTGTTGGTTTAATATTTTTGTTCAGTATAGTTTAAAGCTGACATGAACAATAGAGGGAGATATGTACAAGTTCATTGTGACTTTCACACCAGTGTTCTGTTAGTCAGAGGAGAAAACTGACTGTGCTTCTGTTTGTTGGGCTCCTTGCCTCTGTAAAGCTTGAATTTATTGTTAAAGTATATTTAAATAATTGAACTGTTGTTGATTTCATTGTTAGATTCTAACTGTTGTAAGAAAACCACCAAACGGAGGTGTTTAAACTGGAATGGACAGAACATCAGAACATCAGAACATCAGAACATCAGACTGACAGACGGTCCCTGTTGACCTCTCATATTTTATCTGCAAAGCAATAAGCCTCAGGCCGCTCTGCTGCAGTGCATTATGGGTATGTCAGGTCTTTCGAAGGTGTGTCCTGCCCTTTAGGGAAATGAATTCATAAATGTGAGTTACCTGAAACCTCCTCATGTCTCGAGGGTTTCCTGCGTTCTTCAGACAGTTCTGGTTACACTTCAGGAAGAACTTGAGGAAGAACCTGCACACATCCACACACACAAAGAAGATGAAGAAGAAACTGCATCATAGATAAAAGATGTTCAGGATCCACAGGAATCCAAGTTTGAAGTTCTGCAGATATCCTTTTAAGGCAAACATTCATCAATTTTAAGTTTAAACATTGTGATGGGACGAATCCAAACATCAGACCGATAAAAACCGAATCAAACACTGTGTTTAGAAGAATCTGGATCATGTGACCCTTATGTTTCTGTAATCTTTAGATGAATACTTGACACAAACAGAAACATGATTCCTTCATGTTTCACTTCCATATTTAGTGGGGTTTTTTTGCAGTGATGTTGTTGGTTTCCCAGCAGCTGCAGGAATCTGCTCTCTGAGTTGCTGATGTGTCTGAGGATAACCTTTGACCTCCAATCAGCTGCTCACACACACACAGTCTTATCGCTGTGGTAACCACTCAGCATCAGCATCTTCAGCTGATCGTCATTTTATCATCAGACACCACTTATCTGTATTTCCTTTAATACTGGTCTCTATCTTCTCCTTCATCTCCTTCCACTCCTCCACTCCTCGTCTCCTTCCTCGCCTTTTGCTTCCTCTGTCCTTTTGTCGCCTCCTGTTTCCTTCTCCTCTGAGTGAATAATCGAGGTTGTAAATCTCCACGTCAGACAGGTTTAACTCTACTTGTTATCTGATAAGCAGGACAGACCTGACACACACATACACCAAGTTTCTAACTGCTGATATTTACGAGCAGCAAATTAGGACAGGGCCAAATTTATCTCTTCAAAGAACAGAAGTCACACATCCTGACACTGAAAACACACTATGTGTCACACACACAATGACACACACTCAGCGCTGGAGTTAATCTGCTCTATGAGGTAGAAAATGTAGTCGCAGTGTGAGGACAAATTATCCTGACGGTGAAAGAGTGAATGTCTGTCCCTGAGTTAGTGTGTGTGAGTGTGTGTGGTGTGTATGTGTGTTTGTCACTGAGTTGGGGAGGGGTGTGTGTGTGTGTGTGTGTGTGTGCGTGTGTGTGTGTGTTAAGGCGACTCGAGTCATTTAAGCTGTTTCTCTCAGGCACATCTTTGCTTTAAAGCAGCTGCTGTAGTTTAACTGGAAATTGATTTTCTGATGAAAAACTCAACAGTTTGTCATTTTAAAACAATCTGAAACAAAGAAAACTAAAAGAATAAATCACCAACAAGAAGAACAATAACTGGACATTAAAAATCAGAACTGATAGATCAGCTACAGACAGTGAAATCTACCATATACTGATCGCTGTGATCAGCAGTAAAGCTCCATCAATTGATCGATTTAGTTTGACAGTTTAGGTTTCTTCTTCTTTGATCTTTAATGATCAACAAAAAAACAGTCTGACAGATTCAACCAGAACACACACACACACACACAGAGCGAGAGAAACTACAAATTAGAACCAAACACAGCAGCTGTTCCAGTTTCACCATCTTTGGCGAGTTATGTTTTGATGACTAAGTTTTTTGTATGTATGTCTGTGTGTGTGTAGGTGTGTGTGTGTGTGTGTGCGTGTGCGTGTGTGTATGTGTGGGTGTGCACATGTTTCGATGTGTTTAGACTTGTCACTTTCATTATCACCAAATGCTGTGCAGATTTTTACTAATTAACATCTGCAGCTGGTTTGAACATGGAGCTAATTAACAGCTATTATCTCACACACACACACACACACACACAAAGATTGCTCTTTTATAGCACAAGATAAACTGTGTGATTGTGCACAAGTTTGAAAAAGTCGTGTTTTAGCGTCAGATGGCATCAGGACCAGAGTACCAGCTGTTACAGGCGGCGGTGGGGTTGGTCCTGTAACTGGAGGGTTGCTGGGTTCAGCCCCGCTCCGTCCGTCTCAGCCAATGTGTCCTTGGGCAAGACACTTCCCCTGCAGAGGACCCGGCGGTGCTGGTAAGACACTTCCCCTGCAGAGGACCCGGCGGTGCTGGTAAGACACTTCCCCTGCAGAGGACCCGGCGGTGCTGGTAAGACACTTCCCCTGCAGAGGACCCGGCGGTGCTGGTAAGACACTTCCCCTGCAGAGGACCCGGCGGTGCTGGTAAGACACTTCCCCTGCAGAGGACCCGGCGGTGCTGGTAAGACACTTCCCCTGCAGAGGACCCGGCGGTGCTGGTAAGACACTTCCCCTGCAGAGGACCCGGCGGTGCTGGTAAGACACTTCCCCTGCAGAGGACCCAGCGGTGCTGGTAAGACACTTCCCCTGCAGAGGACCCGGCGGTGCTGGTGTAATGACCGCCTCACTTCTGAATGGGTGAATGACTGATTGTACTGTGAAGGCGCTATACAAGCTCAGACACACACATACTGTAACACACAGTTACACACAGAGAGAACAATTTCATCCTGTTTTCAACCTGTAGAAGACAAACTGCACCAAACCATAATGTTACCTCTTCCATGCTTGACTGTGGGAATGGTATTCTTCAGGTCATATTCTGCACTTCTTCACAAACATGGCAGGTAGATTTCATGCCAAAGATTTGGTTACATTTGACCCCGGCACTTTCTCCCAAAACTACTTTTTCCCAAAACTCCCTGCACCCTCGTTCAGCAGGGGGACGGGTCTGTACCTGGACCTCGTTCACCAGGGAACGGGTCCGTACCTGGACCTTGTTCAGCAGGTGACGGATCTGTACCTGGACCTCGTTCAGCAGGGGGACGGGTCCGTACCTGGACCTTGTTCAGCAGAGGGACAGGTCTGTGCCTAGACCTCGTTCAGCAGGGGGACGGGTCCATACCTGGACCTTGTTCAGCACAAGGACAGGTCTGTACCTGGACCTTGTTCAGCAGGGGGACGGGTCCGTACCTGGACCTTGTTCAGCAGGGGGACGGGTCCGTACCTGGACCTTGTTCAGCAAGGGGACGGGTCCGTACCTGGACCTTGTTCAGCAGGGGGACGGGTCTGTACCTAGACCTCGTTCAGCACAAGGACAGGTCTGTACCTAGACCTCGTTCAGCAGGGGTACAGGTCTGTACCTGGACCTCGTTCAGCAGGGTTTAGGGTCCATACCTGGACCTTGTTCAGCAGGGGGATGGGTCTGTACCTAGACCTCGTTCAGCAGGGGGACGGGTCCGTACCTGGACCTTGTTCAGCACAAGGACGGGTCCGTACCTGGACCTTGTTCAGCAGGGGGACGGGTCTGTACCTGGACCTCGTTCAGCACAAGGACAGGTCTGTACCTGGACCTTGTTCAGCAGGGGGACGGGTCCGTACCTGGACCTTGTTCAGCTCAAGGACGGGTCTGTACCTGGACCTCGTTCAGCAGGACTGTGGTCCCAGCTGTCCTCAGATCTTTAACAAGCTCCTCTTGTGTAGCTGTGGGCTAATGCCTCTCGTCATCTCTCTCATCATCATCTGCATCCCATGAGGAGACGCCTACATGAAACCTTAGACCAAGGGTGACTGATGGTCATTTTCTGAATAATGGCACCAACAGTTGTCTGTAGTTCATTCCAATCCTACCGTCAGACAGAAACAAGAAACTTGTGTTTCTGTCTGACAGAGACACTCTGCTGCTTCTACGGCAGCCAGACAGGGTCAAACAAAGGCACAAGGATATTCAGAGTCTGACATTTTCCTGCTAAACAACTTAATGTCAGCTGTCAATCACTGCTGTCACACACACACACAGTTCCAGGCCTGGACAGTGTCGTTGTGGGTTTAAAGACTTTGTGATGTCTAAAAACGGAGGAGGGGGAGGGGGAGAGGTGGGGGTAAGGAGGTGCAGGGAGAGGTAATTAAATTAGATAATGAAGAGTCCATCATCCCCTTCTTCAGAGTAAATGAAAACAGACACCTCCTCCTCCTCCTCCTCCGCTCTTCATCTCAGGTAGGAGATTATTAACAGTAAAAGTCATGATTCTTCTGTGATCCATCAGCACTTTATGACTTGTTAACACCTGACGCAGATTCATCACCTCTAGGAGCAGTTTTGATTTTAATAAACACATTCCTTCAGCAGAAACTGGAGGCTAAAATATTTCTTTTAATTGGATAGAGACTCGTATCGGGCTGAGGCTCGTATCGGGCAGAGACTCATTTCGGGCAGAGATTCGTTTCGGGCAGAGACTCATACCGGGCAGAGACTCGTATCGGGCAGAGACTCGTTTCGGGCATAGATTTGTATCGGGCAGAGACTCGTTTCGGGCGGAGACTTGTATCGGGCAGAGACTCGTATCGGGCAGAGACTCGT
>NC_051446.1:27075956-27084860 GCF_001649575.2 Kryptolebias marmoratus
GGCAGAGACTCGGGGGTCACAAACACACTCATTCCCTCTTGCATTCAGCTCCATTAACTGCAGATCCATCTTCACACACACACTCGAACACACACACCTTCTAAATACCAGTTAGGAGGAGGTTTGTCTCCTTCATTTACTCCTCTGGAGAAGAGGAGCAGAAGTGTTGTAAGCTCACGTCTTCATCTCCATCAGAGTTTCTGATGTCTAATGATCAACTGGAAGATCAATGATCACCTGAAACACTCTCTAGGTAACACACACACACACACACTGACACACACACAGACACACTAATTTGTTACAAAACTTCAGACTAGAGTGTGTGCTGTGTGTGTGCGGAGGTGTGTGTGTGTGCTGTGTGTGTGCGGAGGTGTGTGTGTGTGCTGTGTGTGTGCGGAGGTGTGTGGGTCTGTGTGCTGTGTGTGTGCGGAGGTTTGTGGGTCTGTGTGCTGTGTGTGTGTGTGCGTGCCTGCGTTGTGTTGCTTCGTGTGTGGAACATTGAAGACGGTGTGTTCAGGGTCAAACGCTTCACTCCCAGACAGTTTCCCAGGAAGAAAAATATTCAGCTACACTTCATCTCTCCATTGACTCCCATGCATTCATACATTTAACATTTAGCTGGCTGGGGCCCTCTGGGGGCCCCAAACATTATTCTGCTGTCAGTCACCCCGAAACACTTCCAGTAATGAGATTCCATCCAAAACTGACTCGAAGCATGAGAGCGAAATCACACCTACGCCCGCCAAATGATTGACAGCCCTTCGTCCTCCCATAATCCCTCGCTGCACACACAAGAGACCCTCACAGACAGGAGATTGTACCCAGTGAAAAAATTCTCACATCAGGTATTCAGAGCGAGAAAAGATGAGAGCCGGTTCCACTGTCATCATCCTCATCATCATCATCACCATCACCATCAGCCGCAGCAGCAGCTACAAACGGGTGAAGTTTAAAGATGACAGACAAACTAACTGAAGACCATCGAGTTCAAACGTTCTCACAGAGTGGATCATCTCATAATGGAACAAGAACACAGAACCAAACATTCTCACAGATTCTAGGCTTGATTATCTCATTATCACAGGACCAGATGTAGAATATGGGAACGTTACTCCTTAGATTAAATTATCAGATCTCAACAACTGCAGAATGAAACTCTTTATCACAATATTTACACCAAATAAGGATGAAACCAAATTCTGTCTTTAAGGAGACGGGCCAGCAGAGGCAGTGAGTTGAGGGCTGTGTGTATTACAGCCATGTGCATGTGTGTGTTTGTAAGTTATTTTGAGTTATTTTTTGATCTTCTGAATTTGATTTTCATATTTGTGTTCTCGTGATCCTTGTGCTGACTCAAACCTGACAAATTCTGCCAGGTTGTCAGGTTAGTTTTGAGGAAATATCAAATTTGAAATAGATGTTATTTATCAGTTTGAATCAGCTAAAATGAAATAGTCAGACTCAAAGTCACTTCTTCTTTTATCTTTCTCGTCCCACAGAATTCTAGGTGCCTCACCGGATCAGAAGCTGTGGAGAGCCAGTCATCACTTTGTCTTTGAGGAACTTGGAGGCTGCACAGGCCTTGACAGGACCACGACAAGGAGGCAGGTTAAGGCCCAGAGCCTGTTGAGGGTCAGGGGTCAGATTTGTCCAAGGTCACCTGAGGTGGTGGTGATGTTTGCAGCAGGAGTCAGGCGATGTGTGAACTACAGCAGTTCTTTCTTAACTTAGTTTCTCTTTACCGTTAGTCTGCTGGACTTAAGAAAAACGTTTTTCTCAGGCTACAAAAATGAAACGAAGACAAAACGAGGGAAAGGAAGAAGGTCTTCACACGACCAACACAGAAACCAACTGAGCTGCAGCCACCCGCCAAGGATTTCTCCTCAGTTTGGAGAACATTCAGACCTCGGGGTGGGCAGAAAGACTATCTCACTCTCCAAAGATTCTACAGTTCTCCTGTAAGACAACAGAGGTTTGTTCAACAAAACTTGAATAATTTCTCATATTCAATATTTGCACACAGAATGATCAATGATCCTTTATCGGATGTCCAAAGCTTCATAATCAGATAAACTTCTCATTTCAGCAAGCTTTAGGACAACATGTAAACAATCTGTGAATAACTGAAGTCTTTACACGGGTCCCAAAACAATCAGGATTCACTCAGGTCAGAGGTCACTGAAATCTTTACACAGGTCCCAAAACAATCAGGATTCACTCAGGTCAGAGGTCAGAGGTCACTGAAGTCTTTACACGGGTCCCAAAACAATCAGGATTCACTCAGGTCAGAGGTCACTGAAGTCTTTACACGGGTCCCAAAACAATCAGGATTCACTCAGGTCAGAGGTCAGAGGTCACTGAAGTCTTTACACGGGTCCCAAAACAATCAGGATTCACTCAGGTCAGAAGGAACTTCGGTCCCTGATAGATGACACCAGGTCAGAGGTCAAAGGTCATGAGGGGGGCGGTTCTTCTTCGTGCTACACAGAATAAAACATTCTCACTGATTCCAGGCTGAATTGTCTTTTTTTTCTCAAAGTCCAGAGTGAATCATCCCAGCACACAACAAGATGTTCTCACAGAGTGAATTTTCTTATCTTCACAGAGAGTCCGGAGTGGATGACTTAATCATCCCAGAATCAGAACATAGAACCAAATGCTTTCACAGAGTTCAACATGGATCATCTGATCATCATGGAACCAGAACACAGAACAAAGAACCTGACACATCAAAACCTGCACAATAAGGCCCAGCAAAGAGAAACTGTACTAAAGCCAGATAAGAACCATCCTCATCCCTACATGAACAACTGAAACCAGATAAGAACAATTCAAAACCCCACAGGGAACACAGAACCCAAACCAGAACTATCCATAACCTCACAGGGCCAGTTTGAATGATTAAAACTGTACAAAGTAGCAAGGAGTTACCCGTGGTCTTAAAAGGGTTAAACAGAATCACAATCAAATGACACAAAGTAGATGAACCTTACAGGAAGTCAGATCTAGAAATCAGAGCCACCATCTGCAGCTCCAAAACCAAACCAGAACCATGCAGGTGATGTTATAAATTAAATACCAAACTGAGATGGGTCTGCATCAACCAAATACATTCAAGAACAGGAAGAAGATCCATCCAGCTGTACCCAGAACACTGAGCCTTAAAGTTGGGACATCCTTCTTTACTCCAGTTTGTATCTTTGAAAAAACATTCCTGCATTCAGAACAACACAAATGTTCTTAAACCTGCACTTAGCTGAGAGTCCCAAAGGTGGTGGAATCAGAGAACCTGAAACATCATGCAGATTCAGAGAAGACCAGGAGGTTAAGACATAAGGATACTGCGATAGATCCAGTGAGTCAAAGGTCTCACCTGGAATACTGAGGTACTGAAAGATCTGTCACCAAATGTTCACATAGAGAGTAGTTCAGAGCCAGAAGACCTGAGGTTCTGGGGCAGAGTTTAACGATGAAGGAGATCAGAGAGGTTCTGAGAAGCACAGAGACAGATGAGAAGAAGAATCTTGAATCCAGGGCCTAACTGGAAGCCAGTGGAGCTCAATGAGGGGTGGTGCAGGTGAGAACCCTAGCAGGAGAGTTTTGGACTGACTGAAGCCAACTGAGAGCTTTAAAACCAAAACCAGACGAGATGAGGGCTCCTGGCACAGAGTGAAGGAGAGACGTCTGGAGTTTTGAGATGTTTCTGAGATTAGAAGAAGGAGCAAGAGGAGTCCAGGATAAAGATCTCAGAGGATGGGTAGAAGGAGCACCCATCTACATCTAAAAGAACAAAGGTTGGAAAACCTGGAGACACCATGCAGGCTCTGGGAGAAGATCTGGATGTGTGGACATGGAGGAGGACAAAGAACAAGGAATGTAAAAGATAAAACTCAGAGTGGTCCCAAAAGAAAGAGAAGCATTAATCTGGGTCAGAGAGTCCAGGAAATCTCAGGTAAAAGGCCTGAGTCCCTGAAGAGTCCAGTTCTGACAAACCCAGGTAAGATTTCTCTGCAAACCTTAAAAAGATGACCGAACGCATGTCTAAACCCCTCAGTGGATGGTCAAAAGTGACATTTCAGAAGTCAAATCATTCATAAAGAAAAAATGTGAACCCTATTAGTTTTATGTCTTTCAAAGATGAATAATTTAGGTTCTGACCACTTTATTTCTGTCTCAGCTCAGAAAGCTGTCACACTTTTAGCACGTTACGCTCTTTTAGCACCATCTTTTATTGTGTTGTTGTTTTTGCACTTTCTCTGAACATGAAAGACACAAAGTTTCATTCAGTCAGATTTTTTACAACAATAAAGAAAACTTGACATTTATTTGATCAAATATTTTCAAGGATATTCAGATTCTTTGTTTAGTCAGCGTGACTAAACAAAGCCCAGGTTTTAACATTTTGGGGGTTAAAGGCATCACATCCTGGTCTACTAAGGGTTTAAATGTTGTTCCTATAAAACAATGATTAGAAAAGGTGAAGACGGAAGACTCTGTTTGATGTTTCCTTATAAATTCTGTTTTTAAAAGGTGCAGATGCTGTAAGTGACTGGTTCTGTGAGCTGCAGTCTGACCCTGACATGTTTCCTGTTCACTGGACGCTGCTGAAAACACAGGAGACCTTCCCATCATGCATTTCAGCAGGCAGAGAGAGAAAAAAGAGCTGCTGTAAAATCACCACTTCTCTTTTCAAAAAGCTACTGCAGTCGCATTCATCCATCCATCCACCCCCCCAACCAACACACACAGCCTGAGAGAAGAGAGGCCGAGGGGGGAGGAGGAACGAGATTAATACTCAGAGGAGGAAGAGGAGGGGGAAGTGAAAAGAGGAGAGGAGAGGAGAGGAGAGTGAATGATTCCTCGTGGGACAGAAGGAGGGGGTACAGCAGGGGGAGGAGGAGGAGCCTCACTCAGACCGGATCCGCCAGAATCTCCAGGAATTATCCGGTTAAATCCGAACAGGAAGATTCTCCTGGTTTACAGCAGAAAGACCTTCATGTTGGTGAGAAGCAGCAGCAGTTCTTCTTCACATTCTCTGTGATCCTTTGACCCGGTTCTGCTGTCTGACCGGTCCAAACTGACTTTTAATTGTTCTCCAGAACACAAGCATCTCGTTTCCTCAGAGTTCTGTTCTGTAGCTGAGGAAGACTGAAGGGGAGCAGAACTGCCTCAGGTCCAATTTCAGAACATATGAAGTGGTTTTAAACCTTCAACCACACAGAACTTCTGTCAGTTTTGTGGTGTCCGTCTTTCAGTTAGGATCAACAAACCCAGCATCCAGAACCAGAGCAGCTGAACTGGAACCACCTCTCAGCCTGAGGGGGTTCCAACAGTTTCTCTTTCTTTGTGCTTAAAGGTTTTTTTTAAAGGAAATTAGAGTCTCTGAAACAAAAGCAGAAATAATAAAAGTCCTTGTTTATCTGTTAAACCACAAATCCAACCTGAGGGGTGCAGCCAGTCAGCAGCCGGGCCTGGTTTCTGACAGACCAGAACCAACAGTCCGACACTGAAAACCTTCATGTTTCACAGAACAAACTCTGAATTAAAGAGATCTGTTTCAGAACCGGGCCGGTTCTAGATGATGCTCAGTGAGGTTCCTTTATTCATTCTGGAAGTTTTTCTGTGAATAAATAAAAATACTTGGATTCTTTTTACTGATGAACATTTAAACATGAAAACAATCTGAACTGAGAGAAACTTCATTGTCTGTGTTTGTTTGTTTGTTGTTGTTTTTCCAAATGGAAGTTTGTATTTATAGTTTTTGGTTTTGATTTGTAGTATTTGTATCTTTTTGTTTCAGGCTCCATATATCTGTCCCCGTGTCATTCATTTGGTAAATTAAAAAATAATTCTTAAAAACAAGCTGGCACAGTGGAGCAGCGGTTAGAGCTGCTGAGGTTTCTCCAGTTTCCAAAAACCTGCAGGTTCGATTCATTGGTGACTCTAAACTGTCCCTCGATGTGAGTGAGAGGGTGAATGGTTGTCTCTGTTGTCTCTATGTGTCCCTGTGACGGACTGGAGACCTGTCCAGGTGTCCTGTCCTCTGTGTCTGCTGGAGACCTGTCCAGATGTCCTTGTGAGGGACTAGAGACCTGTCCAGGTGCACCTGTGAGGGACTGGAGACCTGTCCAGGTGCACCTGTGAGGGACTGGAGACCTGTCCAGGTGTCCCTGTGACGGACCGGAGACTTGTCCAGGTGTCCCTGTGACAGACTGGAGACCTGTCCAGGTGTCCTGTCCTCTGTGTCTGCTGGAGACAGACACCAGCTCCCCACGACCAGGAAAGGAGAAGTAGGTGAAGAAAACGGATGGATGGATTAGTAAAATAAATTAATAAAACAATAAATAAAACCCATCAGTGATGTTTGTTGTTTAGTTGGAAGGAAATATTTCAAACAACAAATCTGACACAGCTGCTCCTGAGAACAGTGTCTGAGTGATGATTTATTTGACTGGTGTCCAGTTACAGAATCATGTCCCCTACAGGCTGACATGTTGATCTGAAGAGGAAACATAAATTTACCCATCAGGTTGGCATTAAACACGTCCGTCTGAGCAGAGTTACCTGTCGATGATGACGGGGTCTGACGGCGTCTCGTTTCTGTTTCCACAGCTCTTCTTATCGCAGCAGCGACTGCAAACACAAACAGAATAACAAAGAGCTGCATTGCTCAGAACTTTCACCCAGAACAGAGCAGCTGGCTGAAAAGGACACATCTGTCCAAACAGGTCTGGTTGGGTCCAGGTCTATGGTTCCTGGCTTTGACACACGGACGTGACTCTCAGCTGATGTTTTATCATTGATGAGGTGTTTAGATGTTAATGTTTCCTCACATCAGCAGTTTGTTCTGGTGGTCCACACAACTATGAACTGGTACGGGTTCTTTTGTCTTTAAGTACGGTCTTCAGGTAAGATCAGAGACAAGACACATCTCTTGTTATGCTGATGACATTAAACTATCACTTAAACATGATGAAACTAATTAGTAAGATATGTCACCTCACAGTTAGCCTTTAAATCCAGAAAGATTTATGTTGATCATGAGGCAGCACGGTGGAGCAGCGGTTAGAGCTATTGCCTTCCAGCTAGAAGGTCACAGGATCACCTCCCAACTTTTCTGGATGGACTTTACATGTTAGGTTCATCGTAACTAAATTATCCTGGGTGTGAGTGACAGGGTGAATGGTTATCTCATTTGTCCTTATGTGCCTCTGGACCGGAGACCTGTCCAGGTGTCCCTGTGACGGACCGGAGACCTGTCCAGGTGTACCTGTGAGGAACTGGAGACCTGTCCGGGTGCCCCTGTGACGGACCGGAGACCTGTCCAGGTGTCCCTGTGACGGACCGGAGACCTCTCCAGGTGTACCTGTGAGGAACTGGAGACCTGTCCGGGTGCCCCTGTGACGGACCGGAGACCTGTCCAGGTGTCCCTGTGACGGACCAGAGACCTGTCCAAGTGCACCTGTGACGGACTGGAGACCTGTCCAGGTGCACCTGTGACGGACCTGAGACCTGTCCAGGTGCACCTGTGATGGACCGGAGACCTGTCCAGGGTGTACTCCACCTCTCACACAGTGACCCCGGGGACAGACACCAGCTGCTTGGGACCCGGAAAGGAGAAGCAGGTGAAGTCGATGGACGGACGAATGATGTTGATCATTAAAGCTCTTGGTGTTATCATTTCCTCCAAAGACTGATCAGTTCTGCAGGAGGTCCAGGTTCTTTCAGGACCATCTCAGTGTGGATAGACAGTATCTCAGCCTCTGATTCAGAAAGAACCTGGACCTGGTTCTGTTCTGGTCCTCAGGTAGACCTGGATCAGGTTTACATCTCATGACACCTGATCCTGGTGTCATGAGATGTAAACCTGCTGCAGATACGAACAGATGAGTTGGTCCAACACCAGGATCTGAAGTGGTCTTGCTTCAGGAGTGTTCAGGTGTTCTTACCTGCACATGATCTCGTGTGTGAGCAGAACTCGGCACATCTCTGGGTTCTTGTCCTGACCTTCATAGATGATAGCCTGAAACACCAAACACACATGTGAAGATCTGGGTTCAGGTGATCAGACACCTGTTGAACCTGCTGGAGTTCAGCAGCAGAACCATCTCCTTTAGGACTCATTATCAGTGATTAGTGTGACTGAAATGAGCTGCAGAACTGAAACATTTGATCCTCTCAGACTCACTGGAACCAGCTGGAACCAAACGTCTTTTCTACAAAGAATCAGAAACAAGGGCTGACGAGCACGCTCGTTAAAGCGCACTAATTAAATAACTCGTTGGGTTTAAATGCTGCTGATTTCCATTAGTGTCAGAGCAGAAAGCAGACCGAGAGGCAGGCTGCTGACGGGGCTCCATCTGTCGAACACCAACTGATCCTGGCAGGGCCCCTAAAACCTCCTTATTGGAGGCTCCTGCAGGGGGGGTTCATGCTCTGAGACAGGAGGAGGATGAACTGATGAGCAGAGACTGTTTGTCTCACAGCAGGAGTTTTTTTACAGTTTGGAAGTTAACAAACCTTTAAGTCTAGTAATGGAGCAGAAATGGTTGGATTTTATGGAAATAGTTTTTGCTTATTGTTTCCTGTCAGACGGTATAAAATAGACATTTTATCATTTCATTTGTTAATAAATATTTCATATATAAATATGAAAAAATATAAATTTAAATATTCTCTCTCTCTCTCTCTCTCTCTCTCTCTCTCTCTCTCTCCTGATGGAGTTTGTCTCAAGTCAGAGGAACTGTTGTCAGAAACAAGTCCAAAAGCCCAGTTCTGCGATGGTTCTAGGCTCAGATCAGGGTTCTGCAATGGTTCTGGGGTCAGATCAGGGTTCTGCGATGTCTGGGCTCAGATCAGGGTTCTGCGATGGTTCTGGGCTCAGATCAGGGTTCTGCGATG